>NC_056739.1:1913426498-1913506498 GCF_019279795.1 Protopterus annectens
TGTTTTTACACCACAAGCAAGGGTATGCCATGTAATTACATTTGTTTAACCTTTCTGTTGAAGTACTTCTTCAAACATTAGAGTTGCTCCTTATAGATAAACTTAGTGAGTTAATCATAAACCCTTTTATCATCAGATTGATAGCCAACTGGCTCACTGACAGGTCATCTGTTGTCCAGATAAGTAAATACATTTCCAATAAGAAACCTGTTGTTAGCAGTGTCCAATGGATCTCAGTGTTGGGACCTCTCCTGTTTGGTATATACTTCCCTGAAGTGAAGACCAATGTTGGGGGCCACTGGCTCACAAGTTTGCCAATGATTGTAAGCTGGGAGCAATCACCGAGTTCCTAAATGAAGATGACATCCTACAAAAAGTCCTAAAAATGATTAATGACTGGTGCCAAAATCATTGTCTGAGACTAAATGCTAAAAATATGCCTAATCTTACCCATTGATAAATCAGATATCCCTGAAAATTATTATACTGATAGCACACCCCTAAAAGTAGACTCAGTGGTGAGGGACCTAGGAACACAGACAGATAGTAATCTAAACTTTGACCACCAGGTGACTACGGTAGTGAGGAAATCCTTTAGTGTGGTTCGACGTATAAGTAAAGGCATGGCATCAAGATCAAAGGAAGTTATAGTGCCATTATTGCCATATCCTGGCAATTTTTGGCTAGGCTTGTAAAGGCTCTTCTGCTATTAGCCTAGTAATCATGTATGAACTTATAAACCTATGCATTTATAAGACTCATAAGTATACAATTTCTGTATAAGGTTCAGATCTGTGGTACTCATACACATTATGTAAGTTAGCTATATGTCTGGAAATGTGACAAGTGTTTGTCTCACCTACTTGATTTAATTATTGTTGCTCTAGATTTGATGCAGTTTTTGCTGTCCTTTGTTCTTCATTTTATATTGCATTGTTCTACATGATATACAGGGTTATAATTGAGTCTTTGATCACAACCAAGTTTTTATATGCTTGAGACATGGATGCCAAGAAATTCTCCTCAAGGGCAAAGCTCAAGAGGTGAATCTGCATCTATGTCAAGAACGCATAATAACAGGTTATCATCAGTGAGAGCTGATCATAACTACAACTCTTTGTACTGCTTGGTTCATAGGTCCATATCATTATTCTAGGCTAATGACCACCAGGCCATTATAAGCCTAACCACGCAACCTAACCCAATTACATCTCCTGCTAACATCTGTATCTTAATCAGGGAGTATCTTTGTTATAATGGGTATGTTTGTTAGGAGGAGTATATTAGGAGAGGGTTGTTAGGAGGTTGCTCAAAAGTTATGTGGGAGCTATGTTAGTTAGGGAATGTTTGCTGTTGGCCTTGGTCTGTAAGAAACATGGAGGCCAGCCCCAGTATCAGTTTGCAATTTTCCATCAAATGGTCAAGGATATATTTAAATAGGTTTAGGGGCAGAATTTGCTTCACATGGATGTGAAGTTTATTCCAGAGCATGGAAATCCTTTTAATTACATATCTGTCTTGCCAGAATGTTTTATTTATTTTGCAAGCAAAGTTCAGAAAAATTGATCTAGTGTTTCTGATGCTGCTCATTTTGCTGGTTTACAAAACCTCCATCCGGACTGAATATAAGGATGTTTTATATGCCAAATACAGATTAACTGTTAATCTTCAGAAGACTTTTTATAGAGACAGGGCTCTAAAATGATCTGTGTAGGAACATCTGTTAATACCCTGGATTCTATTGGTGAGAAACATCTGCGGGTTTTCCAACTGTTTCATATGCCTAGTTGGGTACATGCCAACGGGAGCATTGTACTCAAAGATGGGTCTGATGAGGGATGAGTAGAATGGTACTATAACTTCCTTGGACATGGATGTCATACCCTTAATTATAAATTGGGCAACATAGTATGATTTTCTTACTACCATGGCTAAATGTTAGTCAAAAGCCAGATCACTGTCTATATATGTTCCCAGATATTTAACTATCAGGTCAATACTTAGTGGTATCTTAGAAACGGGTTCATTTCCCCAAGTAGACAATTTCCCAAAAGGCACCTCTTTGCATTGAGTTTTGATCCATGGATTTGGCAGCAGTCATTTGTCTGTGTTTGACCCTCTTTCAGGATGTGAGTATCATGGATAGAATTTTACAGCTTCCAATTTGCAGTCTGCTAACTTGATGAGCCAGATGTATTTGACAATAGCTTTGACTTTTGAGACATAGACGGCAAACAGGAGTGAGCACAGTACTGAGTCCTGTGGTGCTCCACTAGTGACCTGCCTCTTGGTGGAGGTGATCTCACCAGTCCTAACTTTTTTGGTCTTATCTGTGAGTCAGCTGTCAATCTAGTGAGTTATATAAGCATTTATGCCTAGTTCAAAGAACTTTTCCACAATACCTGAGTAAGGTATTGTATTGAATGTTTAAGACAGGTCTAGGTGCGTGTTATGCACTACTTTCCCTTCATCCATTGCCTTGGTTACTTTCTCAAAGAAGCCTACCAAATTAAGCAGGTATGAACTACCTTTGATGCAATCAAACTGGGATGGGTCCAGAATCTGTAGGTTGCCAATGTCTTTGTTGATCATTTCCATGATAATTCATTTCATGGTTTGCATATTAGACTAGTCAGATTAATGGGTGGTTAATTTCTGGGGTTGATTGAGGGCCCACCCTTGTGGGGGGGGCAACTGCTGTCCTCCATTCACTTAGTACATAGCCTGTTTTGAGGCTGTAGTTGCAAAGTGACTCAAGTGGTCCTGATAGGTCATGCTTCAGGCTATTTAAGAAGCAACCCATAATATTATCAAACCTTCTGCCTCCTTCCTTCTAACATCCATAAAATAACTGTCTCTTACCCACTTCACCTGTAACACAAACTACTACCACCTCCCCTTCCTCTCTTTTCTGCCACTCCAAGCTGTAATCCCAACTTCAACCTACCTTACTGATTGTTTTTCTTGTTCTAGTACTTTGCAAGTTGACAGGGCCATCCCACTCCATTCCCTATCCCTACCCCCATTCCCACCCACCCCATATTAATTACATTTATAATTAACCATACTCCACCCATACACAAGTAACCAGTCAACACAAGCTCCACTTTATAAACCCAGCTCACCTACTTCACTCAGCAAACACCCCTATCAACTATACTACAATCAGCCTTTACTAATCAGTCCCACTTTCTACAAGTGGAAACCCTTCCCTTCTCTACAGCCTCCTCTGGTACATCTGCACTCTTCAAAAATTTACTAATGTCATTAATAACTTTCACTAAACTACTTCTTCCTCTTTCACTATCTCTTATGCCACTTCTACACCTTACACCACCCCACCCCACTCAAATATAACTGAAAACGACCTCTATTACTTCTATCCAATTTCCAAACATAACTCTTACTCCACAATATCTTCTAGTATCTACTCCACTAATACACTATTATTCCTCAAACATACAATCCTAGCACAGGCACAACACACTCTACAAACTATACTCCCCAGAACACAGTTTAACTCTAAACACAAACTGCTACAAAAAACTCTAGATAGTATCACCACACTTCTCCAATGCATGGGCATCCACCCCAACCCGGGACCCACTCCATTTGCCTTCCACCTCCCAAACCTCATAAATCCCTAAACCTCACTACCATAAATACACAAAGTATCAGAAACAAAATCCCAGAATTCCACACCTGGATATCCCGTCCCAGAACCGACATAATTCCTGTAACTGAGACATGGCTAAAGCCATATATAAAAGACACCGAATTCCTCCTTCCATGTTTCTCCTGTTTAAGGTCAAAAAGACTCTGCAAGAAAGAGGAAGGAGTTGCTCGTCTCTACACTAACTCTTTCACCATTACCCCATACCCAAATGCCATTCCCCTATTCTCTGCAGCTGAACTCATCATAACACCTCTACAAATTAATGATTTCAAAGGTCTATGCTTGATAGCCATTTACATCCTACCTGGCAACAATATTCCTATATTAGAAGACATCTTAGCCTGGATCTCAGTCAATATCCACAATGAAACAATAATTCTAGGGGATGTCAACATAAACTGGCTAAATCATATAACTCCTCCAAATGCTGCCATTAACCTCTATAACTTCACTCAGTTCATTACTAGTATAACCTGGCCTAGCAACAACAACAATGGCACCAAACTTGACTGGATTTTAGTATCAGACCTCAACAAAATTACATCACAGGAACTCTATCCTGCAATATCAATGACTACTTGCCTGCCTACATAAATCCCTTCACCTCCCCATCCTTACACCATCACCAATACAAACCCTCCAGAATGCTAGTTAATTTCCACCCAACAAATGTCAATGAAACACTAAGTAAAATTAATTGGAGTCCTCTAAAATCTTTAACTCTAGATGAAGCAGTTGAATTCTTCAACTCAACATTCCTCAGCATACTCAATAGAATGGCCCCTCTCTGGAAAAAAAGAATAAAAACAAATCATGCAATCTGGCTTTCTAGAGAAACAAAAAAACTTATGAATACCAAAGACAGAGCATGGAAAAAATGGCAGAAAAGTAAAAATCCCATCGATCTCCAGCTATTCAAACAGTTCCACAATCAAGTAAAGTGTCTAGTTATTAAAGACAAAAAACAATACTGCCTCCATCTCCAAAATGACTGCAACTACAACCCAAAACGTTTCTAGAATTCAGACTCTACTCTAGTAAACCATGGCACCAAAAGCAACCCCTGCCCAAACCCTGACAAAACCCCAACTGAATTAGCTTCCCTCTTCAATTCCTACTTTATAGACACTATATCCAAACTTGCTTCTACCTTTCCTCAAACTACTCATAACAGCTACCGTATAACAATATACCACTCCTCAGCAAACCTTTCTCGCCAGACTTTCTCTTTCTCTCGTATTCCTACTTCTACTATTACTAAACTCCTGCTAAAACTTAAACCTGGTATCACTGCTCCAGGCAATTTACCCCATGAATACCTACAGATTTCAGCCAAATCCATCAGCTACCCCACAAGTATTCTCATAAACAGATCTATCCAAGAATCCTATGTACCATCCATCTGGAAGAAAGCCTATATCACAGCCTTACACAAAGGTGGCAATAATTCAGAAATCTCACATTTCTGCCTCTACTATCCCCTACAGCTAAAATAATGGAAAAATGTATTCAAATTCAATTTATGAATTATCTATTCCAAAACCAACTACTCTCCCCCACTCAGCATGGCTTTTGTCCTGGCCATAGCATGAAAACTGCTCTCCTATCCTTCCTAGACACTGTTAACCACAATCACAATGATGGTAAACGTGTCTCTGCACTTTTCCTTGATCTGTCTAAGGCACTATCTCTCATTCTTTCCTTCTTTCCAAGCTCTCACACCTAGGCTTATCCACTCCCATCCTTAACTGGTTTAACAGTTACCTCAAAAACAGACAAATGGTTACACTCCTCACCTTTCCTCCCCACTTCCACCAGAGTTCCCCAAGGTCCATTTTAGGACCCCTTCTGTTCAGTATTTTCATTAACGACTTTCACTCTGCTGTCACTCACAGATCTGAAGTTCAGTAGGCAGATGGCTCGACTATTATCTGATCCAGTACCTCTGAAATCAAACCTCTGACCACTACCCAAAATGCTTTCTCTATTACCGAAACCTGGATGACAAATAACCACCTTGCCCTTAACCCAAATAAAACCAAACTCCTGCTCTTTGTGCCTAACAAAACTGCCACTATTAGTAAATCAGAATTCATCATTTATTCGTCTAACAAAATTGCCTTAGAGGTAGTTTCCCCATACCAAGTTAATTGGCATTACCATACATGCCAACTAAACATTTGACAAACACATCCACAACAACATTAAAAAAACTCACCAAAAACTCGGTATGCTTTACCAACATAAACACTTTCTAAACTCTACTAGAAAAACACTTGGCCTAACATCCTACCTCATCTCCTCTATGGTGCCCCCATTCAAACAAACATCCAATCCTCATTAAATACTAAAACGAATAGCTGCTACAGCAAAATTGCCAAGTTTGTGACTAGTACAATATATTCTTCCCATCACTGCAACTCATTACAATCCTTGAACTGGCTAGAACTTCCACAATACCTCACATACATACAACTATCTACAGCATGTGAACTTATCTATAAACCCTTCGAATGCCCAGCCATTTCCTCACTTCTGACTCTTTATCAACCAAACCGACCTCTAAGATCTGAAAATCAATCTCTTATCCAAGTAGATAGACCAAAATTCCTAGCAGGCCAGTATCTCTACTCTTTCACTGTAGCTAAACTCTGGAATGCCCTTCCACCTCAACTCCAGACCATTAGTAGTCCATGTTATTCAAAAAAATCACTTCACCAATATCTCTCTTCTCATTGGTTCTGTCTATGCACTATCCCAAATTCCGCTATAACCTCATTTCCTGACTCAACTATCTGATACCCATACTCTTCATCACTCTTCTTAATTATGTATCACCCTTGAAAAGCGCAGTGTGCTTCACATGGTATAAGAAAATGTTGTGTAGTTATCCCTCCTAGCTTATGAATATTCTACAGTTAATCACATTGCCTATTATGTACAACAAAACCATGTATGTGTAAATTATTTGTCTTCTGTTAAACTCTATATATACTGAATACCATGCCATGTATCAAAGTTTACTTTCATAACTTACAGCCATATAATCGTTCAATGTTACTTCTAATTCTCATGTTGTAAATTGTTATATGCCGTAAATAACTTTCCAAACAAACTGTATTATCATGTATATTGTTTCTGAGCTTTTCTCCTCAGGTCTCCACTGAAAATGGGCTCAAACCAGCCCAGTAAACTTTCCTGCTTAACAAAAGCAAATAAAATAAAATAAAATAAAATAATAAAAATAAATTGTCAGACCCCACTGAGGATGTGTTTTTAGCCTTATTGAGCACTGCTATGACCTATTCCGTGCCAGTAGAGAGGGTATGCTGGTAGGGATTTCACAAGGGATAGTGGGGGGGAGGGGTAAAGTTTGAGATGAATTTGCCAGCCAGCAGATTCGCTATGTCACTCTGCCAAATGAATGCAGTACCATTTACTATCAGTTCAGCACACTGTTGTGTGTTACCTCTGAGGTTTCAGACATAGCTGTAGAAGGCTTGTGGTTGTCTTTAGCTTGAGAAGATACCGTGACCTTGTAATTGGCCTTGTTGGAGTGAATTAGTTCTCTTAGTTTCCTGTTTAGTTTCATTGGTGAGCTCTTGTCATTATTAAGGTTGCTCTTTCTGACTTTGGCCATGACTTTTTTCCTTTTGTTATATAACCTGTTAAGATTAGAATTCCACCAGTGTGGTTGGCTTTTGGGGGTTGTTTTGGGCTTACGCTTACTTATGTCTGGTAGGTACAGCAGCCTCTATGTAGCCATTTATATGTATGTACAGTGTTTCTTTGAATGACTCTGCATAGAATGTTGTGAACTTTTGGTTGGGCAGGACATTGAATTTCGACAAACTGTCGCTTAATAGGATGTAGTTTGCTTTAGAATAGTTTCTAACTGTAACATGTTTTGCTGGGTTTTCCAAGTTGATTTTTATTTTGAATGAGATAGCTTTGTGATCCAACCTCACCAGTGAGGATGTGACATGGGAGGGTGTAGAAGTCTCCCATATTGGTAAGAACAAAATCCAGTATGTTAGATATTCTGGTCAAAGTGAGTACTAACCGAGCAAGGGCATTTATGCTAAAATTCCTGAAAATGCTGGAATTGCAAGTTGGTGGCACTGTATGCTTCCCAGTCTACAGAGGGGGTAGTTCAAGTCTCCCATGAACATAGTGTTTGGTTGGATGGAGAGTGCCTTCAGTAGGTCTAGATAAGAGTTATGGGATTCTTGAGATGTAGACAGAGACCTACAGCTTACTAATAAATGGTAAGGGATTCTAGCTAAAGGTGGTTTACACATGGATGAACTCCAGGGTATCAACCTGTTTAACCAATCTTGAGGTATACTTGTTACTTATGTAGATCAAGATACCTCCATATTTCATACCTGTCTATGTGGCTGATGGTCTAAATTTGTAGAAGGCACTTTAGATTTACACCACTGGAGTAGTTTCTGCATCATTAAACCATGTCTCAGTAATGGCACAGATGTCTATATACTCCAGAGTGAGAAGAGTTTGTAGGGTATGGAGTTTCTTTTGAAGGCTCCTAGCACTGAACATTAAGACCTTTAAGTTCCTTTGGGTTTTATTTGCTACATCAGTAGGTTTTTCTGCTTGGCATTGCCTAAACAAAGCTCTAAGAGGGTGTATAAAATTTTAGCCAAAACCCAGAAGCCCAAGGGGACAGGTGAAGGTGTGGTATGTTGATCATGTTCTCCTAGACTGACAAATACTGAATTCCCCTGGAGGGACACCCTGAACTAAGCCAGTTGCTACAGTCAATCATTTTTTGTTCATCCTGTAACATCATCCTTGGTGAAAGTAGAATGCTGCTCAATGAAAGGCACATAACAGTCTTAGACACATATTCAGAGATGTCCATAATGTCTCTCTTCATATAATCCAGAGAAGTATGTCTCAGGTCATTTAAGCCTACAGAGACTATGATAGAATGAAACTAGTACCTGTGGTGCAAGGACCTGAGTGCTTGTGTAACTCGGAGGATCCTGGCTCCAGATAAGCATCTGACCTTAATCTTCTGTTTATCCAGTCTAGCAAGTGGGGCATCTGTGTGACATACAAAGGAGCCCCCTATGACAGGAGTCTGGGTAAATTATTTGCTTGCCTTATGAACTTTTTATTTGGAGGTTCATTGGGTGTAGGCTTATGTGCAGTGTTTAGTGTTGCTTTTGGTGTGTGCTTTAGAGATTGCTGAGGATAGGCATCATTGTTTACAGGCTTTGGAGGTCTTGTAGGGTTGTTGAGATTGCTTTTTAGTGTCTCAGCATAAGATATTCTATGTATATGAACACTATGTTTGGTGGATGTAGTATGCATATTCCTGACAACTGTGTTTGTATGTGAGATTTTTGCCTCCAAGCAAATTGTGTATGTACATCTCTCACATACTGTCTTGGCTTCTTTAAGGATTAAAATGTCATTAGTGAACATGAGACAGTTTCTACATCATCTCATGATGTCCATATCAATCAAGCTGGCTATAGAGACAATAGGAAATTGCATATCCATGTTGTCTGTGCCTGTATTAAGGTGGGCTCTTAGGCTGGGGCTATTAGGGTTTGAGGACTGGGTTTTACACAGGTCTCTCGGGTTAGGGAATAGAGGTGAATAGTGATATGATATTGTATTAGACAGTGCTAGGATATGGTATTAGTGCTATCTGATGTGACTTTGTGCAATGCTTCAGTAAACTGCATGTTACAGTCCCAGTGCTAGTTTTATAGGTTAACTTCTGGACTTAACTAATGGAGTTTTTTCTGCTCTATGTACTACCTTTTAAAAAAAAAGAAAAGGAAAAAAAAAGTGTTTTTAAATACAGCATTAATTTAAATAAGTTACTTACATGGACAAAGGAGGAAATATATTCATGGACTATTGAGAGTATAGGAACATCCCCTCCCTAATACCCTACTATAAAACCATTTTGGAGGAGGTGTGTAGCATTTGTTACACACCTTTGAAAGCATTGTTACATTTGGGTCTCATGCTACAGAAACATGTCAAAAATCTTTTTATAAATTCAATGAAAATGATTAATATGACTCTTCTCCCAAAAGATAAAAACAATACTGAAGATCTAATGAACTATATGTTAATTTAATTATTAAAATTAGACATCAAAATTATTGTACTTGTATTAGCTAATAGATTAGACAAGATCTTACCTAAATTAATTCAAAAAGGATAATCTGGACCTAGATGCAATAGATAGACCCCCGGATTCACGACTCTCCGTGCAAGAATAAGCTTATTCTTGCATGGAGAGGTTCACGTCTGTGTAGAGCAACAGAGCACCTTGCATTTTCATGAAGGCGCACTGCTGAACTTCCTACATGGACACGATCCATGTGCGAGTGCAGGGGGTGTGTTCAGGCAGTGCACAGACACTTAATAAACCCCATGAGCTCAGAAAGTGCCGTACAGCACTTCCGAAGACGTACTGGCATAATATTAGAGTTTAGCTGTAATATTATGCCAGTATTTCAGTGTCCGCTGACACTGAAATTAAAAATAGAGCATTGTAGTGTCCGCGGACACTGAAAGAAAAATGGTACTAGGAAAGCAATACAGGGGGTATGTCACAGCCTCTGTGACACACCCCCTGTATTGCTAAAGCACCAGTCTGCAGAAGCAGGAAATGTGCGCAAATGCAAACATAACGGGATAAATCCCCCAAGTGTACACAAGCACAACCCCAGTCCCAGAAAATATATAAAGCCCATACTGAACATGTCATGCACCAGCATGAAACACGCACAGAATCTTGAAAGCCCAATCACTGCAGTATGTCACAAACACAGTCCCAAGTAGTTGTCACAACACCACAATATACACCCCATAACTTACAGAAAATAATAATAATATATCGTTGTTTATAATGCCCTAAGGGATGTTTAAGTGTAGCTAAGTGGATGTGTACATTACAGCTTAAACATCCCATAGGAGTTAAATGAAAATAGTGAAGGAAAACGTTTAAGCTGTGATCATGTAATGGTTAAAGTTACAGCTTTACATGCACGTGTTTAGGGTTTGAGCCCCAAGACAAGCAATTTATTTTATCATGTGAAAGTAGTGTTAAACTTATTTTAGTAAATGTAAATTATGTAGCAATTATTTTTTATCAACCAGAGTTGAGTAGCAGTTCCAAAAGTGAGATGTCAGTGTAGAAAAGATGCGAAACCCCCATATAAACACAAGTACCCCATACAGTATAGTCACACAAGAATATAATGTAATGAAAGCACATAGGGAGATGTCATGGAAGGTAAACGTATAAGTATAAATGTGCATGTAAATATTTATTTTACATTATACAATGGCCGACCATTAACATACAAAAATGAGTACGCTAACTGGCCAGCCCAAACAGAGTGCCCGTTGTAAATCTGAGTGTATGCAAATGGAAAAAGGTCCGGATGCCTGGACCATTTCCATTTCTATATCATGTATTTCTGTATTACATTAATTATTATATTATGTATATGTATTACATATATCTATATATGTATTTCCAGGCTGCAGAGGTAGCAATGGGTAAATAAAGATCTCCATTGTATTTACAAACATATCTTGTTATGTGTTACGAGTTAATGAACTTGTATAACATAGCAATATATCATAAAAAAATGCAATGGAGATCTTCCTTTCAACAGAGAAAGGAAGATCTCTGTTGCCTTTTTAATATATCTCACTATTATGCGAGTTCATCAACTCATACAACATACCAAGATATGTTAAAAAAAGCTATCGAGATCCTCCTATCTCTGTTGCTACCTCGGCACAGCACTGATGTACTGCGTAAGTGTGGGAACACGTCCCTTACGAATGTGCAGTGCATCAGAAATGGCCCAGGATACTGGAAAACTGTGGAAGGGCAGCATGGAGGCATAATGCAATGACATTATTTAAGAAAGCTAAGTATTGTTTTTCTTAAATAATGTAATTGCATAATAGCCATAACCCACAGCTAGGTGTGGGCAATGCTGGACTCACTCACGGTTGGCATTGTATGGTCATGAGGGCATTGCCCTCGTGACCAAACCACACCAACTATGGGTAAATCCAGCATTACTCACACCCAGTTGTGGGTTATTGCTTAAATAAAACATTATACGTATGATATGTATAAATGTGCTTAATCAGTTTGTATTCATTAGACCTTGTTCTGCCCAGCAACAAAACAGTCAACACTGCCAAGTCTCAAACCCAGAATGCTGCCCTTAATAATCACAGCAACATACCACAATGCCATCTGACTTATAAAACATTGCAATGCTTTAACGGACATATCCTGCATTCAGGTCATTTAACATTAATTAAAAAAACAGCAGTCTCAAGTGTTGAACCTATGACTCTAGCTATTTTAATTAGAGGAATGTACCAGTACACCAGCTGAGCTGTAAAAATTAATGTTGCTTTTTCAAACATATCATGCAATAGAGGCACACAACATTAGGGGGAAGGTGTCGTGAAACCCTTTGTGCAATGTATATAGAGATCTACTTTGGTTGAAAACACATTTGGTCGAAACTGAATTCACTAAGCACATTTGACTGAAAGCTCACTTCACTAAAAACTCATATGGTCAAAACTCATTTCGTCAAAAGTAATATATGGTCTTTTCCCCACTGTAGTGTGATCCTGGAGTTAGAATATAAAGTAAAAGAGTGGTGCAGGGCACAGCCCCCCCATATTGGGGTGTGTAGGGGGCATAGCCCCCCACATAGTTTGAGTTTATATTGTCTTGTGGAAAGAGTTCTTCATTGCACTTGTCAATGTACATATCTATGGTTAAAAACATTTAAAATAGGTGGGGGGGCTACAACCTCCATGCTCCCCAATGTGGGGGGCTGTGCCGCCCACCACCCCTTACTTTATATTCTAACTCCAGGATCACACTACAGTGAGGAAAAGGTCATATATTACTTTCGACAAAATAAGTTTCAACCAAATGAGTTTTCAGAAAAGTGAGCTTTCAGTCAAGTGTGCTTAGTCAAGTGAATTTCGACCAAATGTGTTTTCAACCAAACATAGTAGACTCGTATATAGACATATACACACACACACACACACACAAATATATATGTAGGTGTATATAGTGTGTGTGTGTGTCAGATGAAACATATATATGTAAAACTACAGTCATAATATACATATACATATATTACATATAATGGAAGGAAAATAAAAAGAAAAATAATATATATATATACATATATATATATATATATATATATATATATATATATATATATATATATATATATATATATATATATATATATATATATATATGTATAAAACATATAGTGCAGTTATATCTCTGAACAATCCCTCAAAACCTGTTAGTGCAAGGAACCTGTACAAAGGCTGTAAAAGTGTGTGTGTGGGGGGGTGATGGGCCACATATACGGACATAGTTAGAAAATCATTGTTACAAATGAAGACGTGTTACAGCAACAGTGTGTGTTTCAGCAGACAATCACTGAAGGATATGATGATGGGGACTGAAATGTCATGTCATGTATTTACTGACATAAATCCTTGGATCATCATCGTGATTTACCTGACAAACAGAAATAAACTGTGGAACTGAACAAAAGTATGGTCCAAACATCTGGACATTCTGTGGAAAATCTGGCTGTGGAGTGGTATGCTCAGAACCTCTTAATGTAATGAATGTGGACCAAGCCTGACAAAGTGGGGGGGACAAAGGCATGAAAATAGGGACATGTAAAAAATACGTCAGTAGATAAGCTGAGAACTTTGATGTAGTAACAGTGTATGTCCTAACATATATCAACTGAAATATCACAATTCCAGGACTCAATTGCTTCTCATTAGTTACCGAACTCAGTCCCCACATCATCCCATTGATGTGTCATGCATACATGACCATTATGGGGACCAGACCAAAGATATTGGCCACACAACTGGACATTCTATGAATTAGTGGACATAACACAACAGTAGGGAAACTACAGTGAGCTACTGATCAACGTCCAGACTACAATCAGACTGACATAACACTACCCAGGTCCAGCTCTGGGGCTGGACACATGCAGTATCAAATTTGACAGGCAGTACAGGGATGTAATTGTAGTGGAACACATACACTGGTGTGAAAGTGCATACCCCCAAACGAGTGCTCCACAGTGACAGCAACATATCAGTAAGCAAACTGAACATGACAGTATAATACTGTGAGAGCAACCACATACCGTTTGCCACACACACATTACCCCTACATATACTGACCCAATTCACAGTGTACTGGGAATCCTGAGGTGTTACATGACATTTCACAGTCAGGCCCTACAAGCATATGGACCTGATAAACCACCAGCAGCTGTAGCAGGATGCAGAGTCAGATAGGTAAAGGATGTATGGCACTCACAGCTGCTACTCTCTCTACCCAGCCTAAAAAACATTAACACATGACACTGCTACACAATCTTGGCAGTCTGTTCACAATGGCCAGACAGACATACTGTCATTTGTGCAGATTTCTACAGAATTACCAGGGTGTGGACGCATAACCCTGGCCACCGCTGCATACCATGGCCAGGAGTATGCCAGGTCATTGTCATGCTAACTGGTGTGCATTTGGTAATTAAAGATATACCATACCTCTGCACCTTGTAGTGCAGGACATCTGGACAATGCATGGCATATGTATGGGACAGGGGACTGGAAAGAGGGACATATCATACATAATGGTGTTACAAATTGAGACAGTAGCTGCTGTTACATGTGTTGTTATAACATTACCTCCCTGAAGGAAATGATGTGTGGAACATCAATGGATGACAACATGTACTGACTACAGTCTTCACATTATCTTACCAACCCCACAAAAACAGATGATGGTCGAGGAACAGACCAAACATAATAGGCAAACATCTGGCCAGTCTGTGGACAACATGCCAGTTGAGAGCTATGTCAGAGGCATATCACTGTCAGATGTCAAGTCACCCAGTAAATCCATATCCAGGCAAACCCTATCAATGTAGCAACCCCCTGTGTGTATAACAATGCTAATGACATACAAGCTGTACCAAACTCTAGAGCTTCGTCCCCCATGTTGCTGGACTGTCTCCATGTGTTCTGTCTTGTGAGGTATTTCCACCTACTGTCTGTGAAGCTGTAGCCCCCACACCTCTGTAATGTCCCCCACACAGGCCAGGAAAATGGGCAAGGTCCACATGAAGGGGATCCCATATGGTGGAACTAGAAGCTGTGTTCAGGCCCACAACACAATACTATGTGGGCACCTACATAGCTATATGACCTCAGCAATACCCGACAGGATAACATCAACTCCCTCAAGGTAGGCTGAATGCTTGTGGTGGACAGCAGCAATACACAAACCACAGACTTGGCTGTTCAGGTCAAATCAGGAGCACACACCAAACTAGCATCAAGTCAGCCTTTGTCTGATCAAGCATATAAGGTCACAGGTGGAGTACTGTAAGGCTAACTATGAGTACAGATTGGACACATTCACCAAGGCCAATCACAAGGCCATCTTCATATATGTCTGCAATCTCTAAGACCACTTATCAGCCCACCCTGTAATGGTGGCCAATCAGGTCACATATACACACAACAAAGCTATAGGAAACCTGCTGCAGACAGATTTAGGGCAAACATCACCCCCTGGCTCGGCAACACTATAGCTGGATATGCACAACACCCACACCCCTCCCCTCATCACCAGTGTGCAGGTATATATTGCCTACTGAAATGCAACAAATGTAGGTATCCATGACACCTGATAACATCCTTGTCTGCATCCTACATGAACGCAGGCATAAGTGCCAGCAACATTACACACTCTAGTCACAACGAGGCTTGGCACCATCCACACCACATCCACATGGAAGATGGACAATGTCATCCCTTGACACAGACATGAATGAGATGTACAGGTCTCATTGGGGGGAATATGACACCTCAGGGCCAGCAGTGCAATGCAAGCAGATACAGCACTGATACGTTACAGGGGTATGGTGTGGTTGTGAGTGGTGGCTACTGGTATTTACTGTAGATGTGCAGGTTCTGTACATATGGTTGCCAAATGTATGAGGTCCTGTGATGTTTCTCCCTTGTTATGTCTCCCAGGTGCAATGATGCATTAGCAAAGGTTAATATTCTCAGCGTCTCAGACAAATATAATCATAGAAGGCATACTACGCAACCATACCATAATGTTTGGCTGGAGCCAGCAACATCTGCAGTAGTGGACTGGCCTGTGGGATGACCTTTTCCACAGGGTAAATGATGGCCTGCATGCATGTACATACAAGCAAGTCTGGCATCGTGAAAGTGACCTCATATGCCATGCCTGGCAAAGGGCTGCTGCAGTGGCCAGGGATTGCACAGCCACAGGTGTGGGCCTGGCCTTGCAGCCTCACTGGCATCCACGGAGGAGCTCCATGGGTACCTTGGGGCACCCATCCCAATACAACAGCAGAGTACAGACCCCCCCCCACATACTGGAAGTGGTTGGCACCCAGACAATGGACAAGGAATGTGCAGGTAAGGCCCCAGTGTAGATTACTAGACTAGTGTAGCAGACATACTTGTAATTGTAGCGTATCTACATACATGTGTCAGGTCCGATTGCAGTTGTGGATGAGGTTTTCTAATGCACAGATGTGCACATCTATGATGAAGGACAGCAAATTGTGTAGTATTGGGGGTTGTATTGTACATGTGCACACATGCTGCATCCATCCTGTACCAATGCCATGTGGGTCTGCTGATCATACTCCCCTCACACAACTACCTAGGTCCCTCCTGTCTGCATGTGGGATGGCAGCCTACAGCTGGTGAGTATGCAGTTGCACTGTTGTGGTTTGCCAATACCCCAGGCATGTGAAGGCCATGCAGTGTACCATGCACACAACTGTCACTCATAGCCATATTGCTTTATGTGCATGTTCATCTGTGTTGGGGTCAACTGCATTGCATCACAGTGGTCACCACAAGGGCCTCTCTGATGAGACTGTATCATCCCTGTAGCATAAAACAGCATATCAGTGCAAGACTTCTGGACAGAGAGCAACACAATGGGTGGACAAACAGGCTAAGGTAGGGACATGTGTGAAACATTACTGTCATATAGTGGATATAAACAGTGTATACACCCCTGTTAAGATCCCAGGTGTTTGTGATGTCTATACAATGTGAGACCACTATAACAGTGTCCAAGATGCAGGAACCTTTACAAATGCAGTCTATGAGCACCTACAAGGATGTATGGATCATGCCATTCTTAGCAGAACCAAGAATCACTCCTCTAAGAGAAGGAAACCAGTCTGGTGGACCCCTGCCATAAACAGGCTGTACAATAGAAGGAGGAAACTAGTTCAGAAAAAAAGCAAATCCCAAGAAGGAAAGACATCCCTGATCAGTATCAGTAAGAAACTAAGGTCCCTCATAAAATCATCCAAGGCTAACTTCGAAAGAAGAATAGGCAAGGATTTGAAAGATAACCACAAAGCTTTCTTTAGTTATGTCAGGAATCTAAGTGGCAACTTGTAGATATGCTCTGAGCTAGTGCAAAATAGCACAAAATATACTGAACCTACTGATATTGCCAACATCCTGGCAGATAGATTCAGTGCAATCTTCACCCCCTCTCACCCCCAAAACAGCCCACAACAACACCAGAAAAGTGTACTGTCCCAGAAATCACAGACGCACAGGTGAAAACAGCCCTTTCAAAAGCCAAAAGCACAGCGTCAATGGGGCCAGATGGTGTCACAGGCTGCATCTTGCATGAACTACAGAACGAACTAACCCCCCACCTAAACACACTGTTCAATCTCAGCCTCTCCACAGGCTACATGCCCATAGAATGGCACACAGCAACAGTTATTCCGCTCCACAAAAGAGGGGACAAAACTGACCCTGGTACTATCGCCCCATAAGCCTGACTAGCCTGTTCTGCAAGGCTATGGAGCGCATCATCATGGAACTCATTAGCAAAGACATTGGGAACCTCCAAACACTTGACCTGACCCAGTTCGGCTTTGTTAAGGGCAGATCATGCCTACTAAACCTGGTTGACTTCTTTGAGACAGTCACCAATGCCATAGATGAGGGGAAGGTAGTTCACACAGCCTACCTTGACCTCACCAAGGCTTTTGACACCATTCCCCACTCGGGAATTATAGAAAAACTCACCAGCCTGACATAAACCCCTACCTCACAAGATGGGTTGCCAACTGGCTTACAGACAGAACTCACACGGTAAGAATAGCGGGCTCCAGGTCCGACTATAAACCAGTCAAAAGTGGTGTCCCACAAGGATCAGTCCTGGGACCCCTACTGTTTGGCATATACTTCTCAGAAGTACAGGCAAACACAGGAGGACTATGGCTAACCAAGTTCACTGATGACTGCAAACTGGAAGCCATAACTGACTTTCTGGCTGACACGGACATTCTCCAAAAGGGCCTTACTGAGACGGACACCTAGTGTCAAAGTCATGGTCTCAAGCAAAATGCCATCAGTGGCATATCGCTTACTCAGAGGTTATCTCTGCCTGACCTACAAAGCCATGTCCAACTCAGAATTGATGGACATGCTCCACCTAAAGAAATCCAAGTCACTGAGAGCCACTTGCTCTAGTGAGCAAACCTTGCCACAACACTAAATAGAACATGCTGGAGGGATAGATTCCTGCCACAGAGACTCCCCATGCTTTGGAACAAAATTCCTAACTACATTAGGCAGAGCCCCTCACTAACACTCTTCAAGAGAAACCTTGACGAGTGGATGGGTAACAGAAAATACACCCCTGGAATCACTTCATTGGCTCTTCTTGACAAAAGCTCAGTTAAATAATCAATGAGGCGGCAAAAGCTGAGACACTCTGGCTAGGCTTATAAATGCCCTCGGGCAGATAGCCTAGTATCTGCCTATGAACATATGTCTCCCAAAGGCAAGTGTGAAAGTATGCTATGGTGTAATGAGACTAGGGATCGACCACACAGCCACAATGCCAACAGGTATGTGTGGTGCACAAGTAATGCCTCTCATAACCTGAACACCAACATCCCCATGGTGAATCACACTGGTGGCAGCAGCCTGCTGTGCGGCTGCTGTTCCACACACAGAACAGGGCCTGTAGTCATGGTGGTAGGAATTCTGAACATTTCCTAATAACACCCACTTCTGCCCATAATCCATCAGGCATCTGCAAGATCGCTCATGATGAGGAGGTGTGTCAGCCTTCAACATGACAAAGAACTGCACCATACATCCAAAGCTACCTAAAAATGATCCATCTGAACACAAACAAGGGTATGGATTGGCCCAGCTAGAGCCTAGACGTACACTAGATAGAAAACCCCAGTGTGACCTGATGAGGGCTGTGCACATGAGCTGCCCTTGCATTCTGACAGAGTTGGGTGACCTTGGCATGGAAGAGTGGCCAAATAATGCCAAGTCAGGATGTACAATGCTGATAGACACCTTCACAAGAAGAGTGAATGTTGTAAGCCACTTACAAGGCGCTTCAACAAATTATCATTTTAAGAGTGTGCACAAGTATGCAATCAACATATTGTACATGCTGCAGGCATCATATGTTCCATGTATCACATGTGTTTGTATATCTATTGGATTGCACAGGTCATATGTCACATGGAAGGTGAGTGACATATTTGAATATATTATTATCTCATCCTCTATATTACAAGAACATGGCATGTTAACATGGTTGTGTACACTTATCATATCCACTGTAAGCTTACAAGGCTGGTAGTGTAACAGGGATTGTGTGACCATACATACACTGCTCATTTGTAGATGTGACACTCACATGTATGTCATTAATCAGTGATGTCACTCCTCAAATCATCCCACGTATGTCACAGAGAAACGCAGGGGTTATGAGAAATACAGCAGACATATGAGCCAGACCACTCCACATCTTGTGAGTGTATGTACAGTTGTGAGGTATGTTCTGTAGTACTTCCCACTGTGCTATACAGGTGGACAGCAATGATATGTACATAGCTGAAGTCCGTGCTGGGGAACGGCCATCACACACTAACACTAATCACATATCCCAGAGCTCTATATTGTCAGTTACATGTTGTACAACTGGCTGCAATGCATGATGTTGACAGTTGTGTGTCATGCATGTCACCATGTGGGTAATGTGTGGTCTGTGTAACAGATTTGTGCCATCTCACCTGTGTGTGTGTGTGTGTGTGTGTGTGTGTGTGTGTGTGTGTGTGTGTGTGTGTGTGTGTACCAGCTAACATCAAAGTGCAGGTATTAATGTACATATGTTGTCATCCTCTCACAGGTGGCAATGGGGTCTGCCCCCCCCTTTGAAACAATAAAAATATCTCTGTAGACTCTGCCAATGATGATAGGAATACTGAGGTACAGGTGGTGTTGTCAGGGGCTGAATCTGTGCCATTAGTTGGCATCCCACTCTTGTGCACAGCATCATTGCACACTGTGACAATGCCCACACATACCCTGTCACCAGTGGCCACAGATGACGGACAGTTGGTAGGTGGTGGTATTGAACAGGCTAGTGTGGTGACTATGGCAGGTGTGATTGTAAATACTGGCCATAGCCAGAGTCCAGGCAAGGTCCCACACAGGTGGATGGACAAGGATGCTTGCAGGAGGAATGCTGCTCATTGGGTCACTTTTGCAAGTGGCACAGAAGATGTCATCAGGTGCATGTTACAGGTTGTCATGGATGTACAGGCACATAGTGAATGCCACAACACATAAATACTCAGGGTGGTGGATGCAACTCTCCCTGATCTACGTAGTGACATACATGACCTTGTTGGGTCCACACATCAAAATACTGAGGTGTGGATCCAACCACAAACTAATCGCCTTGGGAATCCACATCCCTCCCACCCCCATCCTGCAAATGTAACCACCATGACAAACACCTCCAAAGCTAACCTTGGGCCCCTTAAAACAGAGATGGCTAAGTTCATGGCACCCATGCAAGTGGAGAATATTTGCATGACCACCAAATCATATACTAATGCACAGTATGAAAACATACACATATGTATGGATCTCGCCATGACCAACAGAACCAAGATACTGTCCTCTAAAGCAGGAAGCCAATGTGGTGGTCCCCTGCCATACACAAACTCAATAACGGAACAAATAAAGTGATGCAGAAAAAGGTGAAGTCCCAAGACTGGAACAACTCCCCTTATCGGCCTCAACAAAAGGTTCAGATCACTCATCAAATCCTCTAAAGCTAGCTATGTAAACAGAATTGCAGCAGATACGAAAGACAAACATAAATCCTTCAATAGTTATGTGAATAATCTCCATGCCAATACCCAGACGTGCTCTGAGTTACTGCACAATGGTACCTCCTATACCGAGCCAACAGATATTGACAATATACTGTCAGACAGATTCACTGCCAACCTGACCCCTCTCATCCCCCCAAAGAAACAATCACAATGCTAGTAGATTGCCAGACACCCAGTATTACTGTTGCACAGGTTAAAATAGCACTGTCCAAAGCCAAGAATACATATTCTATGGGATCTGAGAATATCCCTGGTTGTGTTGTACATGAACTACAGAGTGACCTGGCACCACACTTGTGTGCCCTGTTCAATCACAGCCTCACCTCAGGCTTTGTCCCTATCAAATGGTGCACTGCTACAATCATCCCTCTCCACAAAGTAAGAGTGAGTACAGACCCTGGGAACTATCACTCCATTAGTCTGAGGAATCTGATATGCAAAGCTATGGAACACATCATCATGGACCTACTAAACAAGGATATAGGGGATCTCCAAAGTCTGGATACCACACAGTTTGGTTTTATGGAGGGTAGATCATGCCTGTTCAACCTGATCAACTTCTTTGAGTCAGTCACCTGAGCTGTGGATAATGTTAAGGTGGTCATACAGCCTACCTTGATCTGGCCAAGGCCTTTGATACCATTCCCACTTTGGAATCATAGAAGACCCACTAAGGTAGGCATCAACCCCTATATCACTAAGTGGTTTGCAAACTTTCTCACAGATAGACCCACGGTGTGAAAGTAGCTGACTCCAAGTCAGACTGACAACCAGTCATGAGTGGGGTCCCACAGTGTTCGGTCCCGGGTCCTCCCCTGTTTGGTATCTACGTCTCTGAAGTGCAGGCCATCACAAGGGTACTCTGGTTGATAAAGTTTGAAGATGATTGCATATTGGGAGCTATTATTAACTACCTAAGTGATGTTGACATCCAGCAGAAAGGCCTCACTGAGACCAACATATGCTGTTAGAAGCATGACTGAAACTCAATGGCCAAATATGTGTCAGCATCCCCTTTGGGCACAACTTAGTTCCCATAAATCACCACATCAATGGTAATCCACTGAATACAGAAGGCATCATAAGAGAGCTGTGAACACAGGTTGACAACAACCCCTCTTTCGACTACCACATTGCCACTCTAGGCAGACAGTCCTTCTATGTGGAACATCTGATTACTAATGGTTTTGCATCCAGAAAGTAGGGGGTCATTGTCTCCCCTACCCTTCCCTCATTATGCCAATCATTGGGTACAATGCCCCATTTGGCATGCACCTCAATGGGCACCTGCAACAACTTTAGAGGCTGCAAACATACCTCACAAAGATGATCCAAGGCCTGAAACAGTTGTCCTATATGGACAGACTCAGAACACTCCAACTATTCTCTGTCTCATATCACCTACTTAGAGGTAATCTCTGCTTGCCCTACAAAGCCATGCCTGACCCAGCTCTGTTAGAAATGCTACATCCAAGGATATCCCAATCCCTCTGCACCACATGGTCCAGAGAACTCAACCTCATTACCACAATCAACAGAACATGCCATAGGGATGGGTGCATAATCCAGAGACTGCCCATGCCATGGACTAGACATCCCACACATGTCAAACAGAACACCTCACTGGCCTTCCTCAAGAGAAATTTTGCTGAATGGATGAGAAATAGAGAATTCACCCCAGGGATCATTCCAGTGGCTCTAATCCACAGAGACATTGTGAAATAATGTCAGGTGGCACAATGACAGGGAAATCCTCTGGCTAGGCTTGTAAAGGTTCCAGTGTCATTAGCCTAGTACACACCTATGAACCTATGAACCTAAACATCTGGATATCCCATAGACATCTGTACAGAGGACTGGAATGGCCTGCACAATGGTTTAACATGCTGCATGTGAGGCAGATGCCATTACCATGCTATATAAGGTAATGCCATCGGGAGGTGGTTATCAGGCATGGATGGTACACCAATCAAAATGCTATCGGCCAAACAGGACATGTTCTTTGGCCAAAGGGACACACACACACACACACACACACACAGTTGCTAGTACTGAAAATAGAACCCCTATCTGTCTAGTTATTTCTACTACAGTGTTATGCAGTTATCAGACGTAGCATAGGTTCATAGGTTCATAGGTAGGTACTAGGCTATCTGCCCAAAGGTATTTATAAGCCTATGAACCAAAACGAGAGTGCCAAAGGACCAAGGAATCACTGTAAATATCACCACCAAAAGTTTATTTGAGTATTCCACTTACAGACGTTGAAAATGTTAAAAGCAAATTAACGCTCTTATATCATAAACTACATAAAACGCGTTTTCGTCCATACATCTAGGACTTCATCTGATGAAGTCCTAGATGTATGGACGAAAACGCGTTTTATGTAGTTTACGATATAAGAGTGTTAATTTGCTTTTAACATTTTCAACGTCTGTAAGTGGAATACTCAAATAAACTTTTGGTGGTGATATTTACAGCGATTCCTTGGTCCTTTGGCACTCTCGTTTTGGTTTATTTATAAGCCTAGCCAGAATGTGTTGGCTTTCGCCAACCCCTTAGATTAGTTCCCTGTGCCTCTGTCCAGCAGGGCCACTGAATTGATCCCCGAGATAAACTTTCTGTTTCCCATCCACTCGTCAAGATTTCTTTTGAAGACTGTTAGCGAGGTGCTCTGCCTAATGTAGATTGGGATCTTGTTCCAAAGCATGGAAAGTCTCTGGGACAGGAATCTATCCCTCCAGCATGTTCTATTTATTGTTGTGGTGAGGTTGAGATCCCTAGAGTGTGTGGCTTGTGGGGATAAAGTTTTCTTTAGGTGGAGCATGTCCATTCATTCTGGGTTGGACATGGCCTTGTATGTCAGCCAGAGATCACCTCTGAGTAGGCGGTATGCAACCAAGTACAGCTGTAATTTCTTCAGTCAAGCTGCACAGGGCATCTGTTTGAGGCCAGTGATCCTCTTGGTGAGGTACTTCTGAGGTCTTTCCAGCTGTTGCAGGTGTCTTGTAAGGTACATCCCAAATGGGGCATTGTACTCTATGATGGGTCTGATGAGTGATGAGTAGAGGGGCACAATGACCTCTTTTGATCTGGATGCGAACCCTTTTGTGATTAGGTGGGCCACGTAGAAGGATTTTCTAACCACTTTGGCAATGTGATGATCAAAGGTGAGATTACTGTCTACTTGGGTCCCCAGATCCCTTATCACATCTTCCGTATTTAGGGGACTACCACCTATGTAGTAGTTTGTAGGCATTTTGTTTTTTCCAAAGGGGATGACTATGCACTTTTTGGCATTTAGCTTGAGGCCATGATTTTGACCCCAGGTATCCATCTCCATGAGACCCTTTTGGAAGATGTCTGTGTCAGCTGGAGAGTCAATTATAGTCCCTAGTTTGCAGTCATCTGCAAACTTGTTCAGCCATAGTCCTCCTGTGCTTGCCTGTACCTCTGAGAAGTATATGCCGAACAGGAGTGGTCCTAGGACTGAGCCCTGGGGAACTCCACTTGTAACCGATTTAGAGTCGGACCTAGCTCACGCAACTCTCACCATGTGGGTTCTGTCCATGAGCCAGTTGGCAACCCATCTTGTGATGTAGGGATTTATGTTCAGGCTGGTGAGCTTGTCTATAATACCAGAATGGGGAATGGTGTCGAAGGCCTTTGCGAGGTCTAGGTCAGCTGCGTGTACCACTTTTCCCTCATCTATAGCCTTGGTAACTGTCTCAAAGAAGTCCACCAGGTTTAGGAGGCATGATCTGCCCTTAACAAAGCCTAACTGGGTAGGGTCCAGTGTTTGGAGGTTCCCAATGTCTCTGTTAATGAGTTCCATGATGATGCACTCCATAGCCTTTCAGACCAAGCTAGTCAGGCTTATAGGGCGATAGTTCCCGGGGTCTGTTGTGGCTCCACCTTTGTGAAGCAGAATAACCGCTGCTGTGCACCACTCTATGGGTACGTAGCCTGTGGTGAGGCTGAGTTTGAACAGTGTGTTTAGGTGAGGGGTTAGTTCGTCTTTGAGCTCATGTAGGATGCAGCCTGGGACACCGTCCGGTCCCATTGATGCTATGTTTTTGGCTTTGGAGAGGGCTGTTTTATCCTGAGTGTCTGTGATTTCAGGGACTCTACATTCTTCTGGTATGGTTATGGGCCCTCTTGGGGGTGAGAGGGGGGTGAACTTGTCTGCCAGGATATTGGTGATATCGGTCACATGGAGCTTACATGAGTTTTCCTCATCCCAATTAACTTCTAAGCTGAATAACATCAGCAGGCCTAGTAAAGTAGGGTGATGGGATAATTACACAGTGGTACACAAATCAAAATGGTATAACCCACACATTACATGATTCTTACATGCACACAAACACACACTTGCCAGTATTGGGATTAGAACTCCTGCCTATCTAGTTATGTCTACTACAGTGTTTCGCAGTTACTGCATGTGCTACAAATCTTACTGAACTGTCACATGGCCAAAGCTGCTGATAACTGCACAGCTGAGGTAAAGTATTACAGGTGGCAGTAAGTCTGCCTTCCGTTCCACCCTTACATCATGCTAGTTCTTTCTGTCTTGCACTTCAAATGGCATTATGGCTTGGTACTTCACCAGGTTAATGTATCAATAAGTGTGGCACAGCTGGGAGTCATCATCAGTACTCATTTATCATAGAAGTAGCCCCAGTACTTACTTGTTATGTCAACCCCTCCCGGCATGATTGCAGGGCTGTTTGCTGTGCTATCACCCATTACCCTGGTGCACATGTCCATTCTGAGACACTGTTGCAACTACCTCATGTACACAGACCACCCTCCCCTCTAAACTCCAAACACTCAGAGCTGTGGGAGTTACCCGTATATTACCCAATGTGGACATATGCACTCTCCAGCAAAGACTGGGCTAGCAGGTCAAGATGATAAGATCAACACCTGCAACACACCATGTGGAACACATAGCTCACTATGGCAGCCACTTTGACAGCCATGACATACAGTGAAAAGCCAAACACCCACCTTCACAGAAGCACTCAATGGACATTTACCCAAACAGCACAGACCAGCAAGACACTTACTCAGACACCATGACATGGCACATGCCAAGGGACACATATTTAACCTACACAGTGTGCCCCTCAACCTAGGCTCCTAAGGCTAACCACCTTGCACAATACAGTGCTCATAGGCAACTGACGACTGAGGCACGCACACGTCCCACTCACTAAGTTGAATATGGAGCAGGTAACAGCCAAATATCTATCACATGCCACCATCCAACACATAACACAGCCAGACATGGCACTCCACAATGACTACAAGCATCACTCTGTATCCATGTGGGTGTGAATTTCCTGGGGCACGCCTCCCTGGACTACATGACAGGAGACATGGTTGAACTCTCTGATTATGTGCTCCAGGCAGGTATGACAGTAGCCCTGAGCAGTTTACCACCGTCACCCAGAATGATGCTGCGGTACTATCAACAGATGATTGACTGCAACATTGGCTTACATGTTTTGTGTCATTCTCAGGGGAGCCAGTATCTCTCTGCTTGGGATGACATGATTGACAGAACTCAATCCCCCGGATTCACGAAGCACTGTGTCAGAATAGCATTATTCTGACATGGAGTGGTTAGTGTCTGTGTAGAGCAGCAGTGCGCCTTGAATGTTAATGAAGGCATGCTGCTCAGCTATTACACAGACATGGATCTGTGTACAAGCAGAGCTCTCACAATATGCATGCCCCTTGCACAGAAGTCAACAGCAGTGACAGTGTGTGTCCTCAGACACTAGTGTTAGTGTCTGTGGATAAAAAAAGAAAGAAAAAGTAAAACAGTAAAGCACACATCATACATTCTGAAGTATGTAAGAACAATATTTAAAAACTGTCCCTATTTGTTCCCCCATCATTATAGGCCTTCCCCAGAATGTGTACAAGTACAAGGTAATGCAAAGCCCCTGTCATGTTAGCAATGTTCACACAGCCTCCCCACACAGATAATGGTGCAGAAAGCAATCTCCATACCCCTAGTAAAATAATCAAAGCAAGTTTTTTTTCATTTTATTTCCCCTCTGCAATAGGGTTTAAAGTGTAGCAACAAAATAAACAGCCCTTATAGATCTTGAACCCAAGGCCGCATACACCATAGTCAAAATACTTAACCACTAAGCCATTTGAGATATAGATAATTATGATGTTTTTCCTAACATATTATGGAATCCGGTTATTTAACATTAATGAAAATAAAACTGTCCATCCTAACTCTTTAACCCAGGAGCCTGTACACCATAGTTAAAGCACTTAACCAGTATGCCATTCAAGCTGCAGAATTTTATGATGATTTTCCTAACATATTATGCAGTCCAGTTATTTAACATCAATGGAAATAAAACTGGGAAAGGGAAGAGTAGTAAGTGCCAATAGCCTCAGAATCATGTCTCTACAACTACAGACACTCTCACACAAAGAAACACACTTTTACATTTGCCAGGACTGAAATTGGAATGCCTACCTAACTAGGTTACTGCATTATAGTATTACACATTTATCAGATGTGCCATGGAAAAATACATATTTGAGAGCTGTCCAAAGGTATCTTTAAAGGTGAGTGATATCAGCAGTAGTGATAAAGGAAGGGGAAAGGGAAGTGTAGTACATTCCAATGGCCTCAAAAACATGTGTCTACAACTACAGACGACATTCACACACAAAGAAGCGCACTTTTACATTTGCCAGGATCAAGATTAGAACTCCTACCAAACTAATTTACTCCACTACAGTATTGCACATTTATCAGATGCACCACAAATCTTACATATTTGAGAGCTCTCCAAAGGTATCTTTAAAGGTGAGTGACATCAGTAGCAATGATAAAGAAGGGGAAAGGGAAGTGCAGTAAACACATATGGCCTCAAAATCATGGCTGTATAGCTACAGGCACTCTCACAAAGACACTTTTATATTTGCCAGGACCAAGATTAGAATACCTACCTAACTAGTTTAATGTACTATCATGCTATGTATTTAAGAGATGTGCCACAAAGCTTACATATTTATGAGCTCTCCAAAGGTATCTTTAAAGGTGAGTGACATCAGCAGCAGTGATAAAGGAGGGGAAAGGGAAGCATATTAAGTGCCAATGGCTTCACAATCATCTCTCCACAATTACAGACACTCTCATACAAACAAACTTTTACATTTGCCAGGACTAGGATTAGAACTCCTACTAACTAGTTTACTGCACTATAGCATTACATATTTATCAGACACACCACAAAGCTTACATATTTGAGAGCTGTCCAAAGGTATCCTTAACGGTAAATGACTTCAGCAGCATTGATAAAGGAGGGTAATGTGAACTGGAGTGAGTGGGAATGGCCTCAAAATCATTCACCTGCAAACACACACACAGGCATACCCTTATATTTGACAGGACTGTGATTAGGATTGCTACATAAATAGTTATTGGTAGTCTTCTGTTACACAGTTATCACAACAGAGCCTATAGGGCTGAGAGCTAACAAAAAGAATTTGTACAGTGACTGATTGCAGCGCATGTTCTTATACTGGGTAATGGGAGGTGTACTGGGTGGGGATGGAGCAAAACAGCAATTCCTTCACACACAGTTGCCATGAACAAGATTCAAAACCCTATCTGTATACTTATTTGCTTTAGTAAGTTATGCATTTATCGCACACACTATTGAGTTTATAGATTTGAGGCTTCTCCAAATGTACATCTAAGGTGACATACCTCAGCAGATAGTGTAGAGTGGGACTATGGGATGTATACTGGGTAGGAAAGGCTTCATAATGGTACTGTCTCTTTCACTGTCTGTCTCTCTTTTGCATGTGTATGTGTGTGTATGTTTGAATTATTATAGTATGTTGGCCTTAGATATGTGTGCGTATCACAAAAACAGATGGAAATTTACTACATATCTGCCACCTACAGCTGGCTGTGGGTTTTCCTGTCCAGCGTGTGTGTGTGTGTGTGTGTGTGTGTGTGTGTGTGTGTGTGTGTGTGTGTGTGTGTGTGTGTGCATGTGTGTGCATGTGTGTGCGTGTGTGTGTGTGTGTGTGTGTGTGTGTGTGTGTGTGTGTGTGTGTGTGTGTGTGTGTGTGTGTGTGTGTGTGTGTGTGTGTGTCTGTGTGAAGACCTAACAGTTTACATTTTGGTGTGTGTACACGGACATCTGCAGATAACAGATATCTATCTATGGTCCACTGTGGTGTCAGGCATGGGCTTTATTTCTCTATGTGTAGGAGCATGTCCAGTATGACCTTTTATATTGCTTGTGAGAATCCATTCTAGGGATAGTTGTACTCCAGTCCAGGGTTTTGTGTGTCACAGCAACATCTAGCAAGCTATTGGTCCAAACATGGGGTGATACTGTGTGTAACTAAGTTTCCTATTACTGCCTGTATTGCTTGTGTAACAGCTTCTGTTTTAGCATAGATTTTTGGACATATGTACTGTTTTACAGTGTAATGCATTGTGTCATCAACTACTGACAGATATCATTGTTTGCTCACAGATCTTTACCAGGGAAATGCAAGAGCAATGAAGCAGAGACCAATATTGTGAGGCAAAGACTAGACATTGTGGCACAATCCTGCCAGGGGTGGCTACAGCCAACTGAGTGATGAGTCTGTGTAAATGGTCCAGCACTTCGGTGCTATGCCAGCTGGGGATCCTTTTCTTGTGCATTTCTCAACTTAACTGAATGGCCATATCCTGCTGTGGGCATACCTCTCAGCTGTACCGATTTGGTCAGGTTATCCAAAGGCAGGACTCATATATCTGGTCAATTTCCCTTTACATTGTGGTTTACAAGCAGGTTTGTGGTTATGCATTCATGGGTTTGCAGTCAGGGGGAAGTATGAGCCGACATTTGAGTTTCAGACTTCACACCCTCCATGATATTGATACTTTTATGCCCCAGCCCCCGCCTTCTGTAATTCTGTCCTCTTCCCAACAGTATAGGAGCAATTAATCAGACATGGTTATATAGTTTGATCTTTATCACAGCAGTATTTATGTCTTGGTCCACAATTCTTGCACTAGGACATGGAGAGGCATGCTACTAGCATTTGTCAGCATGGCCTTGCATTTGTTTTCTGCTTAATGTGTTATGTTGTTAGTTAGGACCCTATGACATTCCATATGATGGCACTATGGGTGAAGCATATGATGGCATTATGGGTGAGCCATAGGCATTTATTTGCCAGAGGCCTGTAGGCCACATAAGAGTGATGCCGGCCACTGCATTTTAACACTCATACATTAACAGGTCACAAGGCAGTGGATTCCCTTGGGGTGACATGGGCAAGTGGGTAAGGTGTTCCAGGCAATCTATCTAGTTCATAGTGATGCATCAGTCTGGATGTGTGCAGGGTGCTGCTTACGACTAGGGGTACACCTACATGGGACACCACTTCAGCATGCTGCATCCTGTGTGTATTCCATAAAAGAAGTGTGATGATTCTGTAATTATTACCAACAGCAAGGATATGACTGATGAAATACCTGCGACTGTTGTGGGGGGTGGACTGAGTGCATGTGTGATATGGAAGCTTATGGCACCTGACTCACAGATATAACTGGAACCTTCTCCTTCTCCTGCCTTGTATGTGGACATCAGAGTGTGTCATTACTTTATAACTTTGGCTTTTGTGGGTTGCCAGTGATTGGGCAGACAACCAGTATTACATTTTAGAGAGGCAACTAATGTGATGCTAACTTCTATATTTAATTCCAAAGGTGTGTGCAGTTCAGAGTTACTTTCTAGGCACTGCGTAGAGTGCTTCCACCTGTGCACTGTTTCTATGTATGGACCCCTGTTCATAGCCTTTCCAGCTTTCTGACAGTGACCCATATTGACATCTGGACAGTGAGTGTGTACAACTAGTAACATAGGTGAAGCTGAGAAGCAGATTGGTTGGCACTGTAGTTATTGGAACATGGCCCTGTCAACCACAGTACTGTATCTAGGCCACTGAGACACAACATCCTGGCCTACATGCTGTCTACTTCCAGACAATGTTAAACACTCACAATAAATTGGCACACTGACCCCTGCCTATAGTGGACATACACCAATTATCAGGTTGATTTGGATAGCTCAGGCAATCTGTGCTCCACTGATATTACTCTACAAACTTTTATGTTGCTGCTATTCATACATGGAGTTGGGGAGCACACCTAACAACTTTACACATTTGCACTGACTGCACTGGTATTTCAGTTATACTCTGTTTGCTTCCATTTAGTATTGTATTGTGCCCTACCTTGCAGAAGAGAGGCATATCAGTAAAGTACACAAGTTAGATTGTAATGGCATACATTTCAGTTTCAGACTTCTTACTCTTCAGAACTATACTGCAACTGCCAGACCTGTTGTAGTATGTCTGTGTAGGTCTGTAGGAGGGACTGTTCACCATTGCCAGCACTTGTGGAGCTTTGCCCAACCTTTCTTTCTGGTCATCTACACCTGTCCTGCTGGTTGAGGTTGGGGGGTGGGTATCAGAATGCTCATTGACATCCATGTGTGTGACCTCTGGACACCCACAGTTAGTCGAGCCACCACATGTACTGCAGTGGGAGTTGTCACCTTGTGTACTACTTCCTAGTATAGGGACAACAGTATTTGTTATGGATTTCATACTGTCCCATATAGCTGTCTGTTATCTGCTGCTATCCCATTTGGCCACCCAATTCCCTTGCATGCTTGCATTCATAGCATAGATATAACTATCAGAACATACTACTCCATTCAGTAATTGATAGTAAGGGTGACTTACCTTGTTCCTGGGGCAGTATTGAGGATGGTGGTGGAGGGCTGACTATGTGGGATGCATGCAGTACACTCCTTATACATGGTAAAGTACAGGTAGTGTCATGTTTGGCATACCTTTTACTGTATGTGCAAGTCAGAGAGAGTTATCAATCCCTGGGTCCCTACAATGTCAGTGTGTGTGCTATGCATTGCCTCTTTGCCAAGGCATAGGCATACTGGGCACACCTCTGTCTGCCTCTAGGGGCAGGCTCAGGAAGTCCCTCCTCCAAGTTCTTCTGTGCCTGTGGTGACCTTGGCAATGGTGGGGGTTGTGTGGCCCCTCCCCCTGTTGTTTCTGCTGCAGCTGTTTCCACAGGATCATATTGTGTAGCATGGCACATACTATAAATATTTGTCCACATGTAGCTGGAGAGTACTGCAAAACTCCACCGGATATGTCAAGGCAGTGGAACTATGACTTGAGCATCCCAAACACACACTCTATAATGATCCTGGTTTGTGCATGTGTCTCATTATGGCATTCTTGTTCGGGGGTGTGTGCATTTCTGATGGATGTCATCAACCACTGGTCCAGTGCGTAGCCAGCATCCCCCACTAGATGGCCAATTGGTATGCTGGGGTGTTGTGAGGAATGCCAGATGTGAGAGTTGTGATAGCTTCCGGGGCTGTCAGCACACACTTGCATGATAATTCCCTGGGCATCGCACACAACCTGGCAGTTCATGGAGTGGAAGCCCTTGTGGTTGATGTAGACCCTACCCCGCTCACTGAGTGGTGCTTTGATGTGTATGTGCATGCAGTCTATAACACCAACTACCTCAGGGTATTCTGCTATACTGTGGAAGTGATGCATTATGCTGGTCAGTGCCTCACGGGTGCTAGAGAAATATATGTGCTCACTAGCATGTGGTAGCATGGCATCCAGGAACTGGTGGAGTAATCTGGATTCTGATGCCCGTGACACCCTCATGATATCCCCAGTTGGTCTTTGGCAGGTACCTGTGGCTAATATTCCTAAGGTTACACATACCTTGGTATCGACTGGGATGGGTTCCCCTCTGTTGGTTCTGGATCTGAGGCAAGGCCGGCACAGCTCGATGATTTGCTGTAGAATGTCCCTGTCCACCCTATAGTGCTCCACTATCTCCAGCTTATGTAGCCCCTGGTAGGTTACCCTGGGTCTGTACAGTCTTTTTTTTTTTTAACATGTTTTTAATGTGTGCAAATGTATTGTGGAGCTTTTCTCCCCAGGCCTGTGCTGAAAATGGACCTGTGTCCGGTCGGATTTTTCCCAGTAAATAAATGTAAACTAAAAATAACTAAATAAATAAAAATAACTTCTCCTCCTCCTCGCCACCCCCAGCCTGTTGCACATACTGGTAAATCAAAGCCACAGCAACCCCTAGCATGTTTTGTTGTGTTTATGAGTTTAAAATTTCTACACTTGTGTACACCAGTGGTTTGGTGTTTGTTGGAAAAACTAGTCTGTAAGGTGTTTGCATAGTTTATACTGGTGTGCTTGGCTGCTGCATGTGTAATTGATTGATACATTCCACCTGCCAGCTATGCTAGTTCTCCTTGATTGCCTTCCTATTGCTTTTTCCCCTTCCCATTTTCTCCCTGTTTAAGCTCTTTCCTTTTTTTTTAATTCAGGTGAGTGCCTCACACACAAGTTCAGGCAATGTGAACAGTACTAAGCAACTTCAGACACACCCCCTTCCTTAGCTGTGCTTATCTAAGGCAAATACTGGCCTCAGGGCTCCAATGAGCTTACAGCAAACATGACACACACCCTTCTGAAGTCATCAGGCTCTTATTCTTACACTGCTGTGTGCCTGCACCTACACAGTTAGGTGCAGGCTGACACTTAGAAGAAATCTGTTATTCACCATTAATCTCCTCATTTCCATACCCCCCCCAGTGTAAGTCCAGAGTTACTGCACGAAAGCGCACCCTTTCCCCTTGACAACCAATGCTCCCTGGTTTTGTTTACATTCTGCATGCCATAGACTATAATGGCAAAATGCAGATTTCTTTAAAATTGTGTTTTTTGTAGATTGTTTTTTATTTTTCCCACCACCATGCTTGTGTTTGGCTGCCCTGAGCTTAAATGGCCAAGATCGGCCAATAAATAAAAAAGTTTATTTAAAAAAAAAAATAAACATTTTAATGCCAATGGCCTGATATTTGGCCATTTGCATATGTGTTTAACATTAATACATGCTTTCCATGAACTGTCATGCCTCCGTTTGGTCAGATGCAGAAATGTGTTCAGTTACTAACTGAATACATTTCTGCTCTGACAGTTCCTGCACAGAGTCCAGGCACCTTCGTTTTTTGCAAAATCACCTCATTTTCATGGTTTTTACCAGCAGATGAGGTGATTTGCATACTGCATGGTGTCCATACAGGAATAGTGCAGGGCAGCTCGTGCACGTGAAAATGTGCCTGGATTGCAAGGCGGCCATTTTCCATGCAGGAGCTCTTACACTGTTCCTGCATGGAAAATCTCCGTTCGAGAAACCAGGGGAGAGTGTGGGCAACTGGTGGTGTCTAGCTAGTATTTAAACTGGAAGAGCGAAGCTGAACCTATTAATGCATCCATTATTTTATTTGATATAAAAAGTAATCGATGCAATCAGCCGTAAATACGTGTTTGAAGTTTTCCAAAATAGAAGTTTTGGTGATAGTTTCCTGGTATGTTTAAAACAATGTACAAGAACCAGCAACGAGATTTGTTAATTAATAATGATGTGACCAACAGTATAAACATTAATAGGTGTAATCGACAAGGTGTCCATTGTTACATTTTGAGGAGATTGCTTCATAAGTCAAGAGAGAACTAAAGATCACTTTTCGAGAATGAGAAGACAGGTCCTGGTTCAGTTTGTTTAATTGTTCTTTAATAATCAAGAAACGAGCTTGAAGAAGCAGTCCACCCAGGAAAATGTTGAAAACCGTTTTATTAGCTAACGCTTTCGGAGAGCACAATGTCACTCCTTCTTCAGACGTAAGATTTCAAAAAACTTTCAACCATCTTTATATATCCGAGTAGAAGTGTTAATTGTTTAATCACACATAATTAAAAAATCAATTGTACAACATCAATTATATAAAACAACCAGGTGAAATCACCTTTAACCAGAAATAACAATAACATCAAGCAAATGTATATAAGTTTGTTACAAAAACCTAAATAAAAATCCACCTTTAACCTTTAAATTTTCAAAACATAACATTTAATTACGTTATAAAAACCTTAAAAACTATAACTTGGGATAAAAATTAAAAATTCACAGTGTATGCAAAAAATACAAACAACTAATAACTAATAACCAGGATTAATCGAATCAACACTTATTTCACCTTCTCATTGAAAAATATTTCAGAATACAACTAATGGAGACATGGTCATTCAGACCAGGGTACGTATAAGCAGCAGTACAAATTTGCCAATATAATTCATCCATTTCCAGTTGAATCTGCTAGGGACCACCCCTGATGTCAGTGATAATTTTTCTAAGAATGGTAAATTTAAAATGATGGTCAGTAAATTCACTAACATGCCTGACAAGAGCGTTGTTAAGATCTTTTTTGTTGATGACATACACGTGCTCATAGAGGCGCTGCTTTAACTTCCTTTCAGTCTTGCCTATGTAAAAAGCACCGCATCTCTGACAGAATGCAGCATAAACCACACTTCTAGTTTCACAATTAAATTTACCCATAATATTAAATGTTTGATCTCTGACTTTAACATTGGTGTCCGTACAAACATACTTACACTGTCTACATGCCCCACATTTTGTCATCCCAAAATTTTGATTGTTCCCAAATTGTTGTTTTGCTTCAAGTAATGCTTTCAAATTGTGACCCCTCCTAAATATAATTTTAGGGCTATCACCTAACTTACTACAAAGATGAATGTCTTCGGTAATAAGAGCCCAGTTCTTATTAAGCAACTTCCTTATTTCAAGATGATCTACACTAAATGTGCACAGAAAGCTAGTTCCAAAAGGAACATTAATATTGATCTTATTTTGCGATTCATTAAGGGTCATCAACTCACCCTCATGAGTGCTGATGTTCCCAATCAAAATTGGTTTGAAAAACCAGAGTGTCTTTTATACATAACCTTAGATTTAATTTCAAAAACAAAGTGGGGTGGGTACCCCCTGTTAATGAACATAGCACCCAAATGCTCACATTCCACTAAAAAATCTTTTTCATCAGATATCATCCTGGCTGCCCTAACCATCTGTCCCTTCACGACAGCTCTCTTTTGATGGTTAGGGTGGCAACTGGTGAAATGGAGAAAGGCATTTGAATATGTAGGCTTTCTATAAATGACACTTTTATATCTCAAGTTGACTATATCTTTGGATAACAAAATGTCAAGATAATTAATATTTGTCTCCTGTAAGTCGTACGCGAATTCTAAAAAATTGGTCATACTAGAAATGCTTGTAATAAATGTTGGAACTAAAGATGGTAGTGCTTTCCAAATGATGAACATGTCGTCCTGGTACCTAGTGTACCAAGTGACACACTCATCAAACAGTGTGTTGGTAAACAAAAATGACCTTTCCCAATAAGCCAATACACAATTGGCAAAGCTGCCACCACAAGGGGAACCCATTGCCACCCCTGATTTTTGTAAGAAAATTTTACCATCAAACAACATAAAGTTGTAATTTAAAACAATCTCTAATAATGTTTCAACCAAATAAATGGTGTTATCATCAATCCTCCTATCAGTTAAAAATTCACAAACCCATTGAATATCCAAATTTTGGGGAATAACAGTGTATAAATTTTTGATATCTATGGTCAGAAACCAAAAGCTCTTGTCAAATGGAATTTTGTTGATATCCTGAAGAAAACTCCAGAAATCCTTACAAATCTGGGACTCTTGGTTGACCAATGGGCTTAGGATGCTGTCTATAAATTTAGCGCATGCTTAAGTAATAGAGCCTCGGACGTTCACTATAGGTCTAAAAGGAGGGTCAAAAATGGATTCATGAATTTTGGGGATTCCAAACAAGACCGGAAGCTTAGGGGCTAACACCATCAAATACTGATACAAATCGATGTCAATCACCCTTTCCAAAAACAAGTCTTCTACAATTCCCCTTATTTTAATGTAGGCAGCATTAACTTCATTGATACTAACTAAAACATAAGACTCAGTGTTCAACAGCATCAACATTTTTTCAACATAAAGAAAATAATCCATAAAAACCAAACCACCCCCCTTATCAGGTTTCATAACCCTAATGTTGCAATTCTGCAACATTGTGATAAATTCTCGCTGATGTCTAGTGATGTTGAAACCTTGTTTGAAATTACAAGGTTTCCTGACAGCCAAGGCCCTTAAATCATACTCACACATTCTCTCAAAAAGCCATAAAATTTCATGCAAAGGAGGGTTGAATACACTAGAAATTTTAAGGGAACTAGTAATAAAACCATTGTCACCCATTAAAATTCTTAAATTCAATTTTTCTTGCAAACAACTTAAGGTCAATGATGGTTTTGACTAAGTCAAGATGTGAATCGGGCACAAACGACAGACCCCTAGAAAAAAATTCAACTAAATCAGAGTCAATATCAAAGGATGTGTAATTATATATTTGAAAATCACCCTTTGAATCAACCATAATCTAGGGGTCAGTGAGATGATTCATTATCTCCTGTGCTGATTTCTTCCGTTCCTTGTGTTGCCCTGGTTGTTCCTCCCTCTCAAGTTCGTTTGTCTGGCTTTCCTGTTCCTGGGAAAACCCTGTTGATTCATAGCATTTTGACAATTGGAACTCATCGATTCTTTAACATGCCAGTTACAACTGGCTCCGTTATTGTCATTAGTATTGGTGTTAGTATTATTGAGTAATCTCTCACTACGACGAAGAGGCTGAACCTCCTCATCCTGATTGCTACACACAAGTTCCTGCTGCTCATTCAACCCGTTAGATGACTCAGTGCTAGAATTACCAGTGCACCCAGTCCCATAAGACACCTTTAAAAGGGTGGTGGATGAGGGTACGCTTTTTTAGCACTGTATTCTTGAATGTCTCTAGCAATCTTTTTCCTCTTGATGTTAGTCAATTTAATCAAGGTGGCTTCAGTACTAGTGAAGGTGCGAGTATAATCATACTTGTACCTTAAAAGGTCACTATAATTTTTTATGCTATGTTCAAGGAGCTCGAGATCGGATTTTAAACCGTCCACCTCCGTTTTATACTGCGCAGTAAGCATGTTAATAAATTCAAAACCCTGCTTATCAAAAAGAACAAGAAGGTCCTTATGAAATTGGGAACCTTCAACAAGTCCGACTGGAAACCGCCACTGTCACAAACCCTTTGGGACAAGTTGCTTAGCCAAACACCCTTGTAAATAAGAAATTTCAAGTTGCAGTTCCCTGCACTTGAAAAGTTTTTGATCAAAAACGCCAATGAGATTAGCAATGTTACTTACAGTTGTGTCTGCATTTTCCTGTTCAGCTGTTCCAGTCACGTTGTCAAAAAAAATTGCTGTTACTTAAAAAACTGCCAATCGTTGGAACAGCAGCTGCTTCAGCATTAATGGAATTATTCCTTTATGTACCATGATTCGGACATTGAACATTAAAACCTTGCCCAGGCTGAATATCCGACATTGCTGAAGTAGGTACAAAATTGTTATTTCCGGCTAGAATAGAACACACAGCACTTCCTGGTGCAGAGATCTGCCTTGGTGGATTGGTTGAAGAAGATAAACCAGAACCCAGGCTTCTTGAAGTAGTAAACACACCAACTGCTTGCAAAGAATCCATACGTTGAGTGAGGTTGTCCATACGACCCATAACCAACCTCAAAAGGGCTGTCAGATTGCCTTCAGCATTCGCCTCGTCGGCTGCAGCCCTATTGTTAGGAGAACCGTCACCATTAGTTTCAACTTGAGAGAATAGCGAACCTTGAGAAGACACTCCAAAATCGCTCATTTTAACCAAACTGACTCAAAACTCAAAACAAAAAACAGCAAACAACGAACTAATAATCAAGAAATGAGCTTGAATAAGCAGTCCACCCAGGAAAATGTTGAAAACCGTTTTATTAGCTAATGCTTTCGGAGAGCACAATGTCACTCCTTCTTCAGACATAAGATTTCAAAAAACTTTCAACCATCTTTATATATCCGAATAGAAGTATTAATTGTTCAATCACACATAATTAAAAAATCAATTGTACAACATCAGTTATATAAAACAACCAGGTGAAATCACCTTTAACCAGAAATAACAATAACATCAAGCGAATGTATATAAGTTTGTTACAAAAACCTAAATAAAAATCCACCTTTAACCTTTAAATTTTCAAAACATAACATTTAATTACATTATAAAAACCTTAAAAACTATAACTTGGGATAAAATTAAAAATTCACAGTGTATGCAAAAAATACAAACAACTAATAACTAATAACCTGGATTAATCGAATCAACACTTATTTCACCTTCTCATTGAAAAATATTTCAGAATACAACTAATGGAGACATGATCATTCAGACCAGGGTACGTATAAGCAGCAGTACAAATTTGCCAATATAATTCATCCATTTCCAGTTGAATTTGCCAGGGACAACCCCTGATGTCAGTGATAGTTTTTCTAAGAATGGTAAATTTAAAATGATGGCCAGTAAATTCACTAAAATACCTGGCAAGAGCGTTGTTAAGATCTTTTTTGTTGATGGCATACACGTGCTCAAAGATGTGCTGCTTTAACTTCCTTTTGGTCCTGCCTATGTAAAAAGCAACACATCTGTGACAGAATGCAGCATAAACCACACTTCTAGTTTCACAATTAAATTTACCCATAATATTAAATGTTTGATCTCTGACTTTAACCTTGGTGTCCGTACAAACATACTTACACTGTCTACATGCCCCACATTTTGTCATCCCAAAATTTCGATTGTTCCCAAATTGTTGTTTTGCTTCAAGTAATGCTTTCAAATTGTGACCCCTCCTAAATATAATTTTAGGGCTGTCACTTAACTTACTACAAAGATGAATGTCTTCGGTAATAAGAGCACAGTTCTTATTAAGCAGCTTCATCAAGTGTTCTCCCCAAAGAAATATTCAAAAGTGTCATGCTGTCACAGCTACAGGTCCCTGCTAACAACAACCATGGTGATTGGTAGAAATCAAGGCAGAGTGTGTCAGTAGCACAGACACACACAGTATGAGTGCACATATGTAACCCTGACTGTGGAAATATGGGTATAAATAGTCATATAGTATTAACAAACATTTCCTCCACATGTCTACCAGGTAAGAAAAAGTTCAATGTAGCAAGAAGGCTGTAAATGTACTGTGTAAAAACATACCACTGCCCAACCCAAGGTTATAGTTCTTGTAATAATACCTGTAGAGTAATGAGTGACCACTGAAGAATCTACATTTTTAACTGACATCTCTCTCTCTCCCCCACCTTATCTTCACCAATAATCTAAACACATAAATGAATGGGTATGTTTTCCACCAAACCTACTGTTGGGACATTTGTCCTGTTGTTCTAAAGACATTGAAATTTATTCCAATTAATGTTCCCTGTTCAAATACCATCAGTGGTGGCCTGTTGCTATCAGTTTAACCTGAATGCAGGGGTAATATCCACTGTGGTTCCATATATGCATGTGTTCTGTTTGCAATGCAAATGTTACAAATCTGTTATACTGGGTTAATGGGAATACTCATACATGCTGTTATAACTAATCATGGAATGTGTTTACCATTACTAACCAACATATGTTCTAAAACTGCAACAACTTAGCACATCAGGGAAGGCTGATCCCAGTGGATCCACCTCTCCCACCTCATCTGGCCATGGCACTGGGCCCAAGAATGTCTGTGACCCACCCTGGGACCTCCTTGTCCATTGGTCCTGCACCACTTTCAGGTGTAACTGCCTCAGGAGATGGGGCTCTACTCCCCAGGTGAGAGCACAGACAGGATCCTGTCACCCGAAGCCAGGTTCAGGGTCTGGTGCATAGCAAGGTCAACAAGAAATTTGGAGATTTGCTACACCAGCTTGAGGGCCAAGTGGTGCATTTAGAGGGTCAGCCTGCCCCTCCTGCATAACCCCCAGCACAGCCACCTTTGGGGCCATGAAGGTGCAGTGGTGACTGCCCATGGGTGGGGACCTCAGTCCCACTGTATCCATTTGGGGGCTTGTTGGCTTCTGATTACCAAACACCCCTCCCCATCCAAGGTGTTTACCCCCCCAAATGTGTCATATACTGCCCCTGTATGCTGTCTTGTCTGTCTTCTCTGTCTTCCTACCCAACTTACCTTCCCAAATATACCTAATATCCTTCCCCAACATCCCACTCTCAACTTAAAAAAAAGGCATTCTGTTCCCCAAAACAATTTCACCCCATACATAGCTGTCCATTTCGCACATGTGTCCACTGGACACATAATCTTCTCTAACTGGATTCACAACACATTATTGTTGCCCTCACCCCTCTCTCTCAGGGGTTTGAGTGTCCAAATTCAAATTCAGTATATATGCACAGTTGTTGCTGTAGAAGAAATGGACAGCTATGGACTTTTCCTACACCCATCCTGCACATCCCTAGCTATCTGTCATATTGTTTTACCCTTTTTGCACCCCCCTTTTTCACCACTTTCCTATCACCCCTTTTTCCTTTTCTTTTAAATAAATTAGCATGGGGTAAGCAGGAGCAGACCTCTCAACTGTCCCTGATTATCAGGGACATCCCTGATTTTGAGTTAAATTTTAGCTCTGTCCCTTTTAATCCTTCTTAACACTGGTACCCTTTGGACAAAAGGTGGTGAGTTATACTTAAATGATGACAATAATTAAGAACTAAACACTTATTTTGCTTCAGGAAATGTATATTAATTCATATTCTCCAATAATGTTAATGCCTCAAGTGAATAGAACTAATATTTTAAAAGTGTCCCTGATCTTTCTGGATTTGGTCCTGATTCTGTTGAGATTTATCCCTGATTGGTTGAGAGCTATGAGCAGGATTAAGCAGTAGTAAGTGGGACTAAGCCTGTTTGTGTCATGCTAAGTGATGCCTACACAGATTAAGCACTTTTAAGGCTAACCAAAAGTTAGTATTGCTTACCACCACAGAAACCTGTGCTAACCTGCTTACAACTGTTTAAAAGTGCCTTAATCACTCTATATCCAGCAGCTCTTGTTCTGCCCAGCAACAAAATAATCAGCCCTTGCAAGTCTTGAACCCAGGATCCTGCACACCAGAGCCACAGCAAGTTACCACTAAACCATCTAAGCTGTAGATATATATGATGTTTATTCAAACATATCATGCAGCACAGTCATTCAACAGTACACTAAATGTGTATATATACATATATATATATGGGTCTACTTTCATACACCGAACGTACGAATCACCGACACACACATCCCCGACCCCAAACAACCGACAACACACCACACCGACACCGCAACATATCGAACAACAAAACACCGACACAAAATACGCCAAATACACAAGCACACAACAACACATCCACTAACCTTAACCTAAACCCTAACCCTAACGTCCGACACCATCGCACACTTCACCTACCTGCACCCTAACCCTAACCCACTTACCCACCCCTAACCCAAGCACCGACACCATCGCACACTTCACCTACCTGCACCCTAACCCTAACTCACTTACCCACCCCTAACCCAAGCACCGACACCATCGCACACTTCACCTACCTGCACCCTAACCCTAACTCACTTACCCACCCCTAACCCAAGCACCGACACCATCGCACTTCACCTACCTGCACCCTAAACCTAACTCACTTAACCCGTCCCAACACTACAGTCCCTCACTATCACACACTTTCCTAACCCGAACCCTACCTCCGACACAAACACACACTCACCTGTCCCACATCCTAACCCGACATCCCACAATTTCGCACACTTACCTGACCGCTCCTAACTCCGTAACTGTCGCACACTCATCATGTCACGATCGCACATTTCCTTGTCGGTCTTTCCGCTGTCGGTGAATCTCGGTCGGTAAACCTACCTGTCGGTCATTTCGTCTCCTCTTCCAGCGTGTCGGCGAATCGTCGTTGGTCTCCCGGTAGACCCATATATATATATATATATATATATATATATATATATATATATACATTATATATATATATAAAATGTGTGTATATATATATATATATATATATATATATATATATATATATATATATATATATAAAATCTCTCTCTCTCTCTCTCTCTCTCTATATATATATATATATATATATATATATATATATATTGTGTATATCAATTAGGTGTTTGAAATACAAAATAACTGATTTAAGCAGCTATCAAAGAAAACACATGATACATTCTTGGTCCTACCACCTTACGACAGTTGTCATTTGTCAGTTGCCATCAGCAGGACACAACTGCACAAAGAGGGCATGTCCCTCGCAAAGAGGGTCAAGTGGTTACCCAAAGTAATCTGCAAAAAATAAGATACTCTGCTGTCTTGACCAAAGCCTTCAAGTATTACAACAGTAAAATACACACTTGCCTTGAAGACAAGAAGCAATCAAAACTTAATTACAGATTTAGTTCAACAGCCTCCAATTACACTCTGTAGTTAACACCCTGGGGGTAAAGGTATCCCATGTTACAACATAACAATGCTTCACTTCAAAATGTACTATCACACTGACAAACAGAACTGTGTGCAAAACAGTAAGCTCTAACCCACCACTGTCCCCATGTTGAAATGTATGAAATTGTATAGCCATATACCTTTATGTTTTTCATTAGTACTATCCCTCACATTTTCTAACAGCCTAGGTTAAAAACATTTAATACCCCTCCCCCATAAAATGTCTTACACAGGCATATAACAGTGTTCTCTATACACCTACCTCTTGGCTGTACAGGGTCACACATGTTGTCCAGCTGTAGCCTTCATATTTATGGCCCCTACCCCACAACATATGTGGGAGTCCACAACATCACTGAAATGATAGCAGGAATGTCAGCACTAAGTAATGACAGACCATACCTATCAACCTGTTACTGCATGACACCTGGACAAAGTCTGGCATATAAGTGGAGGGCAGAATCCAAAACACAGGGCCATATTTGAAATATTGCTGTTATACACTGTGAAAATTTCTGGTGTTACAGGATTGGTTGCAACATACTGCCACACCCATCAGTGTGCTGCTGCTGTTATGAGGGAATGGCTAGCCACAGGCGGGGGCCAAGCCATCCAGCCCCCAATGGTACATGCTGAGCAGCTCCTTGCCAGCTTTGGGGCACTCCCCGCAGGGCAAGCCATGAAGCCAAAGACAGCATTGTGGAGGTTGTGCTACCCACACAATGGATGAGGACCGTGCAGGTAGGGCTCCAGTGCACATCACTAGAATACTGTTGCTTACCCATCTTTATCTGTAAAGTATTTACATGCATATGTCAGATAAGATAGTCTGTTGCTGGAGTGTAGTAATGCAGAGATGTGCATAATCCTTAGTATTGGGGTTTGGACTGCTGATGTACTGAAATGCTGCTTCCACCCTGTACCAATGCCACAGGTGTGGCTATAGACATTATTTCTCTCCCACAACTATTTAGGTCCATGTAGTATACTACTGGGACAGCAGCCTGTAGCTGGTGAGTGTAGAGTTGTTCTGTTCAGGTTTGCCAATACATGTTAAAGCCATGCTATTTGCCATGCACACATTTAACACACCTATACATAATGCATGCTGTACATGTTCATTTTTGTTGGTGTTAACTGCACTGCATCACAGTGGTCACCATGGTGGCATATCTGAAGGGTATGTAAGATTCCTGCAGTATACCTCACAACCTGTCAGTGCAAGATGTGTGGACAGAGATAAACAAAATGGTGGGACAAATGGCCTACAGTAGGGACATATATGAAACATTACCTTTACACAGTGGATACAACAATGTACACACCACTATTACAATGGCAACTGTCCATGATATATACAATTGCAGACCACAATAACACATTCCGCACATTTTACAACCTGTAATGTGATCCCAGCATGAGCAATGAATGTGTAATATAGAATCCTATGTTAGGACAACAAATATGGGGTATACAAACCTTACAAAACACTGAAAGCATATGTGTGCACACACTCCAAATAACATATTGTGGAGGCAGCTTGTGATGTACTGACAGTATTCACTCTTCTTGAGTACACACCTGCCATCCAGTACAGGGCCACAATGTCACACCAAGTAATGGTCTGCTGTCCAAGAAGTATGTCCATGACATTTGCCCAGTTGCCCTCAACAGAGGCAGCCATGGCTTGCACACATCTTACAAAGCATGAAATGTATCCCATATCTGAAAGGTAGCAGTCAGGAGTGGGAAAAGTAACCTTACCTCACCATTGCATATACCATGGCAAACAGTGCAGACAGTGATCTAGAGGTGTATTAAATATGAGACAAGAGGTGATGTAGAAAATAAACAGATGACCATCCAAAACAGATGACAAAACATGTTGTAAACAGGTCATAAACGTTGCCCAGAGACATGCAGCAACACTGAGGGAGTTGCAGGAATGTCTAGCAAGTACTGCCTGTGTAGCACCTGTGTCGACAATTGCCTGGATTCTGCATAATTGCTGCCTATGGGTTAGGCTAATCAAACAGAAAATTTGTCCCACATGAAACATCATCCAGGGATCTGTACAGGTAGCATAAGCATAACATCAATTCTCCCAAAGGCATGTGTTGCAATGTATAATGCTGTTATGAGACCAAGGCTCAAGCCTACAGACAGTATTCATAAAGATAAGTGTGGTGCACAAGCAACACCACACTCCACCTCGGGGCCACCATCCCCAACTTTTAGCTTGCTGGTGCTAGTGTACACCTTTAGGGTTGCTGTTCATTAGCTGGAACTAGGCCGATAGACATGGTGGGTGGAATTTGGAACACTACAAAATAACACTCATGTGTGGCCCATAGTTGTCAGGCATCTGCAATAAGGCTGAGGATGGGGAGGGGTGTCAGCTTCAAACACAACAATGAACTGAAGCATACATCCAAAGCTAGCTATGAATTGATGTATCTGAACACAGTCAAGCTTATGAATTGTGCTAGACATAACCCAGACTCTACAGAAATAGTGAAGCCACTATGTGACCTCCAAGGGCTGTGCACATGAGCTGACCTTGCAATCTGACAGAGTTGGGAACCTTTGTAGGTAAGACAGACTAAATAATGCCAAGTAAAGATGGGACAGGCTAGTATACCCCTTCCAGGAATAGTGACTGCTGTAGTTCACTTAACAGGTGCATTAGCAAACCATTGTTTTAAGGGTGTGCACACATATGCAGCCCACATATTGTATGCATCTCATTCAGCATCTCCACAACTAACACATATGTTTTATACTGCATTGGATTGCACAGGTCATATGTCACATATTAGGTGTGTGTAATGTTATCAAATGCATTATTGTGACCGCATTGCATATCATAGAAGAAGCTGGGGTGTGTACATTCCTCATATCCACATGAATCTTTGAAGATTGTCAGTGTAACTGGATTTTGCACTGCTGATGATGAGATCTCCAAATCAAAGGTCAGGCATTATTTATTGACATCAGACCTCATATCACCCAGTTATGTGTCAAAGAAGCACACAGGGGCTGTGAGCAACATAGCAAGCATAACTGCCAGACATCTACACATTCAGCAATGGTCTGTACAAATATGAGGTATTGTGCACAGTACATGCCAGTGTGCTGTACATGTGCACAGCAATAATGTGTACATGGGTGCAGTGTGTTCCAGGGGAAGGGGTATCACCTACTAACACAACCCATGCATCACAGAGATGTGTATTGTCGGTAACAAGGATTATGAATAGCTGCAGTGCATGCTGAGTGCCATATGTCATGCATGTCAACTGTTGGGTAATGAGAGGTCTGTGTAATATCTTTGTGACTCCTCACCTGTACATGTGTGTGTGTGTGTGTGTGTGTGTGTGTGTGTGTGTGTGTGTGTGTGTGTGTGTGTGTGTGTGTGTGTGTGTGTGTGTGTGTTCACAGGACTTAATTTATATTTCTTGTCTGCCCCTCAAAGGTGATGAGGTGGGTAAGGGTCCCTTCTGCAGGCTAACTGATTTTAGTGTCCATATATACGCTGATGATGATAGGCATAGTGAGGCATAGGCAGGGTTTTCAGGGGCTGAATCTGTGCCATTGGTTGGTATCCCACTTTTATCCACCCCATCCCCACACACAGTCACAATGCCCACACATACCCCATCACTAGTGGCCATAGATGAGGGACAGTTGGTGGGAGGTGGTATGGGACAGGAAAGTCTGGTGACTATGGCAAGTGTGTCTGTACACAGCAGCCATAACCAGATGACCAGCGAGGTTCCACACAGGCAGATAAACAGGGTTGCTCATTGGAGGGCTGCTGGTCATCATGCCCCTGGCAGAAGTGCCACAGCAGGTGTCACCAGATGCATGTTTCAGCCCATCATGGAGGCACAGGCAAATATGGAACATTACACCAGAGATGGTCTGAGGCTCCAGAGGGCTACTCTTCCTGCAGTATGTGACTACATCTGTGATCATGCAGATGCCCACCGTTATTTTGCAGGGGTCATGGATAGATGGTTGGGTGAGACGGTGGGAATCCTCAACCATGTGGTGTCTGTGTTAGATCATGTAGTGGGAGTAAGGCATCAGCCAAATGGACGTAGGTCAGCAACACCAAGAGGTAGAGGTCTACGTGGACGTGTGACATCTCACTCCCGCTCCTGTAGTGCCAGTACCAGCACCAGCACTGCAGAGTGGGTGCTGTCCACACCACAATGAGCAGGCCATATGCACATGGTCCTGGCCAGTTCCAACAGGGATGCAGATCCAGCGGACAATTGCCATCATCAGGGGAGGTTACCATATCTTGGCTTCTGCCTGATGGTGCCCATGCAACCCCTGGCAGGTGCAGTTCCAGTGAACTGTACAGCCTGCCATTTATGGTACATAGCTGTCCAACATACTCCTGTATAGGACAGCCACATGGCAGAACTGTGTGTATCCATACACACACGCATCACCACCACAGCTAGGGCACCTCCATACCTACACACACCATGTCTGCACAGGCCATTTAATGAAGAATCCCCTAACCCACACACATGATGTCAACCAAACAGCTCAGCCTAGGCCTCTGGAAAACCCACACCACACCCTGTGCATATGATGATATTTGTGCCCCATCCCTGTCATCCATACCATCGGTGCAGGGACATGCTAATATGGTTCTGATGCACAGGGTGAATGTACTGAACTTTAGCAATGTAATGCTATTTAAAGTGTTGTCATCTGGAATGTTTCATGCTTACACGTCAGGGTGTGTTGCAGTCCAGCCATGATGCATTATTATTGTTATTAACATTGATTGAATGTGGTCTCCATAATGTATTCTGTTTGTGTTCTAGGTGTGTGTGTGTGTGTGTGTGTGTGTGTGTGTGTGTGTGTGTGTGTGTGTGTGTGTGTGTGTGTGTGTGTGTGTGTCAGGAGGATGTTGGTCTGCTGTCCTTTCCTACAAGGGGTATGTAACTGTGGTAACACATTGACTGTGTCAAATCCCTGGTACAGCCGAACACAAGTAACAGGTCTGTATAACAGTTAATGCATGTGCCACATGGCTGATAGGTGTGAAGGGTGTATACAGGTGAGTGCATGGTAGCTGATGTAAGCAGCTCTTCTACAGTGGACAACGGTAAGTGTACTGGGTGGCACACACCAAATGTTTGTAAAAAACACACACACACAAACACACACAGGCTTTTGTGTTGATGCAATACACAGATAATACTGTTCACATGGATGTACTTCATTTTGCAGAGAATTCATTTTGGCCTATGTAATTCCACCAAGACCAAACTGCCAAAACATCACATCAGTAAATAATCAGTCCGCCAAATTTAATTTAATTGGAAATGGTACTGGCAGAGTATATGTCCTTTTCCCCAATGTATTGCAATCCTAGAGTTGGTATGCATAGTTGTGCTGGTGTGGGAAGCACAGCCCCCCACTTTGGAGGGTGTGGAGTGGTGTAGAACAAGACATAGTGTGATTAACAACTACATAACCTCTTAACATAAACTGGACAGTATAACAGCACACTAAGCGGGGGGATACGCACAACAATACCCCCAATGTGGGTGACTGTGCCCACAACAACCACACCCAACTATGTATACCAACTCCAGTATCGCTGTACAGCTGTACAGTGAGGAAAAGGACATTTACACATCCACTACTAGTGGTGATGGAATGAATTTCCACAAGATGATTGCTTTGCAATGTTACCTTTTGCCAGTTAGTTCTCGGACAAATGATCTCCTATGAAATATATTTTCTGAAAAATGAAGTAGATCCCTTTACATACACCTCCACTTGCTTGGAAACACTGAGATTAGAAGCCCTACCTAGGTACTTATTGCTACTAATGTTTTTGGCCTTAATTGCACACACCACAGAGCATGTAGGGTGAGGTGTGTCCTGTGCTTCCTGTAAAGTGAACAAGATCACCAGGCCTTGTACAGTATGGTAATGGGGGATGCACTGGGTGTTAATGGACAATACATAGTATAACATACTGTCATATACACATTGATAAACACATACAGTCATAAACACATTTGACAGACCTGGGTTTAGTAATGCTGACTACCTTGTCAGTGGGTCCATACTGTTACAGAGTTTTTGTACACAGCACATGCATCATTAGGCTGAAGAGTGTCATCATTTACCTGTATGGTTGATGGTGACAGTGGTCCTCATACAGTGGACCTTGGGACATGTACCAGGGGTACCATGGTGTAAAGACAGTATACCCAGCACCCTCTCCCCACATTGGATATTGTACTCACTGAAACCCACGATAATGCTCGGACATACCAACAATCACACATTGACCAAGACTGCAATACAAACCCTTGTCTATCTAATTATTGCTACTGCAGGGATATGCATTTATTACACACACCACATAGATAGTAGGGTGAGGGTTTTGTCATGGCTCTCCTAATGTCAGCAACATCACCATCCCTTAAAATGTATGGCAAGGTTTAGTGCATTTGGAGAATGTGGCCTCATAATGCTGTCTCCTACAAATATGCACACTCACACACACACACACACACACACACACACACACACACACACACACACACACACACACACACACACACACACACACACACACACACACACACACACACTTGCCAGGACTCAAAGGGTAACCCATGCCTATCTACCCATTTGTAAAACAGTGTTATGCTGTTACTGCAATCTCCAAGTAGCAAATAGGGAGAAGAGTGTCACAAGGTACATTTAATGTGAATTACAGCAGCAGCCCTTTCTAAGTATAGCAATCAGGGTGTAGTGGGTGAGAAGGCCCTCGGAGTATTTTCAGCTACAAGTTTAAAAACACACAAACACTGTTACACTTAGTAATGCACACAGACACATTTGTCAGTAGTGAGGTCCATAGATGCAGGTGTTTCTAGGTGTATACCAGGCTAATTTCCATGGAGAGATGAGGAGAGTATGGCATGTGAGTACACTGGTATCATGCCTCCTGACATGTCAGCAGACCATCAATCAACTGATGCCACTTGAGTGATCCGCAGGATGACAGTTAAATTCAACATACTCTCATCTGGTTTTCTCTTGAAGAGGGCCAGTGTGGTGCTCCAATTAACATGTATGCAACATATATTGCATAACATGGCCAGTGTCTGGGTTAGGGGCCTGTACACAAACATGTTCTTTTGACTGTGGTAGTTTGGTTGAGGTATCCATGGTATATGGTGCATACAGAGTGGGGTTCCCTAGCTGTGGCATTCATATCACAGCTGGGAAGACATGTCAGTGTCAGTCAGAGATTACCTGTAAGCAGCCAAGATGAATACCCAGCATCTGCACATCTGTACAGAGGACAGTAGATAGCCAACAGGTTATGCATTAGGATGAATGTTTTGACAGATATATGTGTGAAACTGATAGGTATGCCATTACTACATGACAGCAGTCTCAATGATATGTCCCAAAAACACAGTAGTCTACAGTTAATATCAACATATCACCTCAATATCCAATAGGAAATACATAAAAATATACAGCTCAAACACCAAGAACATGATAGTCAGTACTCAGAGTACAGCTTTGTATGGATGGGTGTATGGTTCCAGTACTACAATCTGCAATCAACTCTTACTAGGAGGAGCACTATTAAAAGTAGTAACGTAATGATACAATACATGCAAGTGTGACTGCATATAAACTGGGATACTACCCAAGTATGAAACACATACATAGAGAAAAGATTGTGGTACTACCCATTTATACTCAGGTGTCCCATACAGTATACTCACACCCCTTGCTACTGTAATGACAGCACATAGAAGCATGTTATGTACACGGAATTAAATACACTTATTAAATATGTCATTACCCTGCTATTTGATCAGACTGGAATGTGATCACTGGTTACCAGGGCTGGGCTTTGCTTAGCAGGTTTAAGCATTGTTTAAAAGTAAATGCTAAGCAGATTTGGGGACTGGTAAACAAAGCCTACATGGGGTAAGCGCATATTCATTTAACTGTACATCAACAGTGCTTACTGTTGCACAAACCCATGCAAACATGCTTAAAGCTGCTTTAAAGTGCCTCATTTGCCCTGTCTCCATCAGCCCTTGTTCTGAAGAGCAAAAAAATAAAAAGGCCATGCAGGTCTTGAACTCAGGACCCTGTATACTATAGTCACAGCATTGAACCACTTAGCCATCTGAGCTGCAAGAATGCCTATTGCTTTTTCAAATATATCATTCAGTACACATACTGAATAGTGCTGAACAACTGCTTTGACTACTACAATTCTTTACTACTTCATAGTGAAAATAGTGTTGAATCAGTCATGTTTTTCTATCTAAATATACACATATCAGATACATAAGGTGGGATACATCTGAGAAGGTATATACAACACTCATGTTTACACATAAAAAGGATATATAAATATATATATATATATATATATATATATATATATATATATAGTATATACATACACACATATATATTTATATATACATATATACATATATATACGCCCATAACATGTAGTGGAGTCATACCTCAGTACTGTAATTCACAACCTCTTAGTGCAAGGGAATGTAATGTAAATATTGCAGTTATAAATATAGAATGTTGCTACAGTGATAGGGGTTGTGTCAACATACATGTTGTGAGGGAAGGCTCTTCTAACACTGACATGTACGCCATGAGTTACTGACAGATATCATAAAATCATCATAGTGCAGTACCACACAAATCACAGTAATGAATCTGTGGAATACAGCAGAAATATATGCAATAAATGTGGACAGTCTGAAACAATCTGATCAGTCGAGAATTATACACAGAACTCCTTAGTGCAAGAAATGTGGACCAAGCCTAACAAAGGGGATGTTTAAAGCCATGAAAATGGGGATATATTACAAATACTGGAGTAGATAAGCTCACACAGTTGATGCATTCACACCCTCCTGTCTGTCTTAACACATATTAACTGGAAGAGCAGAGGTCCCAAGCCCACATACTTCCCACTAGTTAGTGACATGCATCTTCACAGCATCTTACTGCTTTGTCAGAAATACACAACATGTATGGTGGCCAGGCAACAGTACATCTGACAAATATCTGGACATAACATCACAGTAGGGTAAATAAAGTTTGCTGCTAGGCATGTCACGAAGCACTGTCTAAACTCCAAGCAGACTGCCACAATACTACCCCAATTTTCCTATGGGAGAATACACATGTAATTGCAAGTATGGCAGGCACTACAGGCATGTAACAGCACAGAGTAACAGACACCAGTGTGAAAGTGCATACTCACAACCAATCACAACACGGTCACAGTCACATAATGGTAAGCCTAATTAATAGTGCAGTATATGGACTGTGTTTTCAAAACCCATCATCATATTTGCCACTCACACATTAACCCTACATATGCTGGCCCAATTCACAGTGTAGTCTGATGCCTGACTGTGGTATGGGACATGTCTCAGTCTGGCTCTGCAAACATATAAGCTGATAGGGTGCCAGAAACTAGATAAAACATGGCCAAGAACACTGACAGCTACCCCAGTCTGTACACAGGCCAAATAACATATTCACAATACACTGTACACAATACTGACACTCTGTCAACAATCACCATAAGTACACAGACCTCACTACTGTACAGACTACAACAGAATATCCAGGTTTTGTCCTCAAATATAAGGCCTCCTATACATAACATGTCTGGCAGTCTGATATATCACTGGCTTGATATCAAGAATGATGTCAGTAAATAATGATAAACTGTACATATCCACCTCTTACTGCATGACATAATGACAATGGGTGACAGACTTGGGGGACAGAGGTGCAAAAACAGGGCCAATATTGACATATTGCTGTTATAAACTGAGAAAATAGCTGGTGTAACAGGGTTTGTTGTGACATAGCTCTTCTGAGGGATATGAAGTTAGTAACACACATGGAGGGTTACCATTTACCGACTACAGTCATCAGAGTATGCTACTGCATTTATGAAGACAGAAAATGTGTGACTAACACACCAAATCTAAGACTCCAAACTCTGGCCAGTCTGCAGATAGCCCTACAGGTGAGAGTTTTCTCAACCACATAACACTGCCATGCCAGACTTTAAATCATGCAGAACAGCCATATCCATGCAAACACTGTTAAACCAACATTACTTGAAATGTAGAACAGCAAAACTTACATTCTGTCCCCATGTCTGGAAAATCCACCTCAAGTTTGTTGGCCTGACTCCACAATGTTTGTTGTAAGAGGTATTTCCAACTACCCTCTGTGATGCTGTTTGTCAGACATCCACATGAAGTCCTGCTCACAGTGAAGGAAAAGGGCCAACACCTACATGAAGTGCTTAGTTATAGAAGTGTGTTTTCATGCAGTTGCCTATAGGAATAGTACCACAGCTGTTCCACATGCAATTACCTAGTGGAGAACTCCAATTTGTGCACAGGCGATCAGCTGATCATAAGCATTACCTACAAAAGTCAAGCTGCTGCCTATGCAAAACAGATGTATTTTTCCACATCTACCAGAGAGGGAGAGAGAGAAAGAGAGAGAGACAGAGACAGAGACAGAGAAAAAGAAAGAAAGGAAAAGAGAAAGAGCCAAGCATGTTTGTGTATGATCTGTGGGTGGAGAGAGGTCTCTGGGTATTATAATGGTTTCCTATGTTTTTCACTAATCCATACTGTCACATAGTCATTGCACATGGCAGTAGACATTTATGACTGTGGGTGGTCTACAACCTCTATTGTGTTTGGCAACTGTTGGCCTTGTAATGTAGACATTGGGACATATAGGTCCTCAATATAATAATGTAGCAAAACTCAACTTGCAAAGGATCCTGTTATTACACAATCACCCCACCACCCACACAGGATACTGATGGCAGACATACACTTTCCAATATTCAGTTTCAAACCCCTACCTAGCTATGTATTGCTAATACAGTGTTATGCATTTATCACATGTGCCACAGAGCTTATATGTTGAAGACCTGTCCAGGGGTATCTTTGAAGGTGAGTGACATCAGCAGCAGTGCTAAAGGAGGGGTAAGGGAGGTGTAGTAAGTGTGAATGTCCACAAAATCAGGTGCTGACAAAGACACACACACACTCTCACACACAAACATTTTCACAGTTGCTAAGACCAGGATTAGAACTCCTACCAAACTAGCTTGCTACACTATAGTATTATGCAGTTCCTGCACATGCCATGGAGCTTATGGGGTGAGCCTTGACCAAAGGGTTATTTCAAGGTGATTGACATCAGTGGGAGTGCTAAAGTAGGGCAATGGCAGGTGTAGTGAGGGGAATGGCCTCAAAATCATTCCTCTCCAAGCACACACACAAACAGTTTAACAGTTGCCATGGCTTGGATTAGAACTCCTACCTAACTAGTTTGCTACACCACAGTATTATGCAGTTATCACAAGTGCCATGGAGCTTATAGGGTTAAGCCTTGGCCAAAGGGCTATTTCAAAGTGACTGACATCAGCAGGCATGCTAACATGGGCAATAAGAAGTGCAGTGTGTGTGAATGGGCCATAAATCATTCCTCTGGAAACACACACACACACACACACACACACACACACAATCATTCACACACAACTTTACATTTGACAGGACTAAGTTTACAAATGTTACATGAATACTTATTTGTACTATTGTGTTACACAGTTATCACAAGCACAGCAAACACTATAGGGCTGAGGGCTACCAAAAGGAATGCCTACAGTGACTGACATCAGCACATCTTGTGATATAGGCCAATTGGATGTGTAGTGGGTGGGACAGGCATCATAATGGAATTCTCTCTGTCACTGTCTGTCTCCCTATTCCCTACATCTCTGTGTGTGTATGTTTGACATATTATAGTCTGTTGGCCTTAGATATGTGTGACTATTCCTATTGAATGTGTGTGTGAAGCATAAATGGTGTAGAGTTTGGTGTGTGTGCACAGACATCTGCAAATGACAGATATGTATAGTCCACTGTGTTGTCAGACATGGGCTTCATTTCTCTAAGTGTAGGATAATGCCCAGTATGAGCTTCTGTATTGCGTGTTCTACACCTACAGCTAGCAACCTGTTTCTGCTGGATATCTGTAAATAGGTTGACAATATGAAGTCACAATGGGTAAAAGATAGGGGGATACTGTAACTATTTCTGTCTGTGCTGCTTATTTTACATAGTTGGTGTTAGCAGAGATATTCAAACATATCTACTGTTTTACACTGTGATTTATTATGTCATCAACTACTGACAGATATAATTATTTGCTCACAGTTACTTACTGGGAAATACAAGATAAATGAAGATGAGTCCAATATTGTGGTTCGCAGCCTACACATTCTTGCACACTCCTGCTATTCTGGAGGGGTAGCTACAGGCACTTGCTAATGGGTCTGTGTAAATGGTCCAGCACCTTGGTACTATGGTGGCTGAGGATCCCCTTCTTGTATATATATCGACTTAACAGAATGGCTATATCCTGCTGTGGCCATACCTTTCAACTGTACAGATTCAACCAGGTTACCCAGAGGCAGGGCTCATATATCTTGTCAGTTCCCATTCACATTGTGGTTTCTGAGCAGGTTTGTAGCCATCCATTACTGGGTTTGAAGGCAGGGTAAGTATGGGCACATATTAGAGTTTCAGACTTCACATGCTCCATGATGCCCATGCTTCTACACACCCCCCCCCTGTTATTCTATCCTTTTCCTAACAATATGCGAATGATATCTAAGAAGTATCCCTATAGTTGGCCCTTCATCCTAGTGGTATTCATGGATTGGTCCACAGTTCATGCAGTAGGACATGGGGGGCATGCTACTGGGATTTGTCAGCATGGCCTTGCATCTGTTTTCTGTTGACTGTGTTAGGTTGTTAGTTAGGACCCGATGAGATACCATACATTGGCACTATATGTGAAGCACAGGCCTTTGGCAGAGGACTGTAGGCCATTGGTAGTGATGCAGGCCATTTGTAGAAGGCCAGTGCATTCTGGCACTCCTACATTTCCAGGCTGTGAGCCAGTGGATTCCCTTGGGGTGACAGGGTAAGTGTGTGAGGTGTTAATGGCAATACTTCCTGTCCATATTGATCCATTGGTCTGGATTCAGGCGGTGCTGCTTACTGCTAGGGACACACCTACATAGGACACCTCTTCAGCATGTTGCATTTACTGCAGTGGGATTTGTCTCCTTGTCTAATACTGCCTAGTATGTTGACACTAGCATTTGTTATGGATTTCATGCTGCCCATGTAGGTGTCCACTATCTACTGCCATCCCATTCAGCCAGCCGATTACCTTGCATGCTCTTGTCCATACCAGAGATACAACTATCAGAACATACTACTCTATTCAGTAATTGATAGGAAGAGTGACTTACCCTGTGGCTGGACCAGTACTGAGGATGGAGCTGGAGGGCTGCCTATGTTGGATGCACATAGTACACCCCCTATACATGGTAAAACACAGGTAGTGTCATGTTTGGCATTCCTTTTACTGTATGTGCGAGTCAGAGAGAGGTGTCATTCCCTGCGTCCCTACTGTGTCAGTTTATGTGCTAAGCATTGCCTCTTTGCCAAAATCTGGGGCACACCTCCTTCTGCCTACAAGGGCAGGCTCAGGTAGTATCTCCTCCGAGTCACTCTGTGCCTGTGATGGCCCTGGCAATGGTGGGAGGCTGTGTGGACTTGCCCCGTGCTGTTCCTGCTGCAGCTGTTTCCGCAAGATCATATTGTGTAGCATGGCACATACTATGAACATCTGTGTACATGTAGCTGTTGAGTACTGCAAGGCTCCACCAGATATGTCCAGCCAGCAGAACCATGACTTGAGCATCCCAAACACATGGTCTATTATGATTCTGGTTTGTGCGTGCGCCTCATTATGGAGTTCTTGCTCAGGAGTGTGTGTATTTCTGAGGGGTGTCATCAGCCACGGCTCCAATGTGTAGCCAGCATTCCCCATTAGGTGGCCATATGGGATGTCCCAACTGGCAAATGACTGGTCTGTCATATGCCAGATGTGGGAGTTATGATAGCTTCCAGGGCTGCCAGCACACACATTCAAGATAATGCCTTGGGCATTGCACATGACCTGGCAGTTGATGGAGGAGAAGCCCTTGCAGTTTATGTAGACCCTACCCCGCTCATCGGGTGGTACTTTGATGTGTAAGTGTGTGCAGTCTATAGCACCCACTACCTCAGGGTATTCTGCTATTTGGTGGTCAGCGCCTCATGGGTGTTGAGGAAATATATGTGCTCACCAGCATGTGCTGACATGGCATCCAGGAACTGGTGGAGTACCCTGGATGCTAATGTCTGTGAGATCCCCATGATATCCCTAGTTGCCCTTTGGAAGGTACCTGTGACTAGTATTCTTAAGCCTACACATACCTTGGTATCCACTGGGATGGGTTCCCCTCTGTTGGTTCTGTGTGTGAGACGGGGTCAGCACAGCTCAACAATTTGCTGTAGAATATCCCTGTCCACTCTATAGTGCTCCACTGTCTCCCTGGTAGGTTACCCTGGGTCTGTACACTCTTCCCCTCCTCCTCACTGTGGGGTGGTCATCAACATTCACATCTTCACCACCCTCGGCCTCTTCCACATATTGATGTTTGAGAGTGGCAGCAGCCCCTAGCATTTTATTAGTTTTGTCAGGTAAAATTTCCCTGTCTGTGTACACCAGTGGTGTAGAGTTTGTGGGGAAAAATGAGACTGAAAGGTGTTTAAATAGTTTATAGTAGTGTGCTGGGCTGCTGCCTTTGTAATTGGCTGATTCTGATACATTTCACCTGCCAGCTATGCTAGTTCTCCTTGATTGACTTCCTACTGCTGTTTTCCCTTCTCATTGCCTTCCCGTTTAAGCCTACCCAGTGCTCAGATGTAAACAGTACTGCTATTTCCTTGTTTTTTTTTTGTTTTTTTTTTTTTTGTTTGTTTTGTTTAAAATGCCTGTTTAAGCAGGGAAAACAGTGCTCTACAATATGAGATACACCTCCTTCCTTGGCTTTGCTTAGCTAAGGGCAAAAACAGGCCACACAGCTCCAATAAGCTTACAGGATGCATGACACAAACCCTTATGAGGTTATCCACCTATTATACTTGTACAATAGTGTTACTGCACATATATGGTTGGGTGCAAGTTAACACTGAGAGGAAATCTGTGATTCAGCATCAGACTCCTCATTTACATAAACCTGAATGCTAATTCATAGTTACCATGCTCACACTGAGCTTTCCCCCCTTAGCAATCACTATTCCCTGGTATTGTTGTCTTTTGCATGCCATTGACTATTATGGCAAAATGCTGTTTTGGGTATAAAAGTTTACTTCTCCCTTTTTTCTTATTTTCATGGCGATTCCCTTTGCGCACCACTGCCCTACACTTAAATGGCCGAGATTAGCCAAAAAAAAACAAAACTTGTTTTTTATAATATTGCAAGTATTTTTCATGCCAATGGCCATATATTTGGCCATTGGCATGCCTGCTATATTGAATACATGCTTTCTTTCAAGCTGTCATGCCTACATTTTATAATTTGCAGAAATGTATTTGGTTAGTATTCCTGCACAGATGCTTGCCTGCTTCCTGGATCACTAATTCACCTCATTTGTATGGTTTTCACCAGAAAATGAGGTAATTAGCATATAGAAGTGGTGTGGGCGGCCACGGTGGTGCAGTGGTTAGCATTGTCACCTCACAGCAAGAGGTTCGATCCTCGGCTGGGGTGCCTTCTGTGCGGAGTCTGCATGTCCTCCCTGTGGTCGCGTGGGTTTCCTCCTGGTGCTCCGGTTTCCTCCCACATCCCAAAGACATGCTGCAAGTGGATTGGGCACTCTAAATTGGCCGTAGGTGTGTGTGTGTGTGTGTGTGTGTGTGTGTGTGTGTGTGTGTGTGTGTGTGTGTGTGTGTGTGTGTGTGTGTGTGTGTGCCTTCTGTGGAAGGTTGGGCACCGGGCTGGCAACTTGACACTCTGTAAAACTCCACTGCCAATCATGAGCGGACAGGTGATCCGCTGTGGCAACCCCTATCCAGGAAAAGCTGAAAGAAGAAGAAGAAGCATATAGAAGTGGTGTCCATGCAGGAATAGTGTAGGAGCGCCCATGCATGTCCCTGGAGCTCATTTCTGGATTGCTCATGGGCCATATTGCATGCAGCCGCTCTTGCACTATTCCTGCACTCTGTGCAGAGCTTGCTGAATCTGGGGGAATAGTTTTTAGAGCAGGGAAAGGAAGAGGTGTGTGTGCAACCATAATGAGATTCAAGAGAAATTTTGCTCAGTTTATTTAGGGTTAATAATAGGAAAGGGTCTTAAAAACACAGTTGATAAAATCATTTATAAAACGAAGAAAAAATCATGGACATTATTGTAATATAAAAGTTTAAAATTAAATCTTTAGAAGAGAACGTTTGTAAAGTTAAGCTCTTGACGTCATATTTTATTTTGAATCTGATCATTTTTTACCTGTTCCACATATTAGAGTGGAATAGTTAAAATGCAGAACAAAATAATGAAATTTGTAGACAATTCTAACAGATGCAGAAGAGTTTACAACAGGCAAATTATGCTGGGAAATAGGGAGGATGCGGAATGCTACAATATTGAACAAAAATAGTTGCTTTAAGATTGAGTCAACAGGCTATATTAAAAAAAATCTCCTTAACTGAGAATGTAGTGGAAGGGACCAAACTGATAAAACTACATTAATTCAAAATAAGTAATTTGGAGCTCATGGTTATCAGACTGAAAAGATGACTTAAGGATAGGAGGAAGTATGAACTGGGAAAATAGTGCAAGTAAACTGAAAGGTACACCTTGGAAGATATGAAATAATTTTTTAAGTAGAGGTAAAAAATTCTATAAACGTACTGGATAGAAAACTATTAATGTTAAATATCAATCAAAATGATGAATGCAGTAGTGTGACAATTGTAGACCCTGTGGAAGCTAGTACAAGATATATGTTACGCCCTGCAGAAATGGAGAGATATTTGATATCAACCGATGAGATTATTAAATAGGTGCCTTTTAACCAATTTAAAAATGCTAAAAGAGAAACAAATACAGATGCAAAATGCTGAAGATGTAATTCTGATGCAAACAATGAACATGTTTGCAACTGTATTAATATAAAACATATTTTGGAGATGGCATATAACATATGGTATGACATTTTAGAAAACAAAAACTGAAGCGTGGCTTAATGGTTAAGGTGTTTTCCTTACAACCACAATGTGCAGTGTTTGAGTCTCACAAGGGATAATTGGCTAGGCTTAAAATGGCTCACAAGGGCAGTTAGCTTAGTACTAACCTATGAAATGTTGTGGAATATTTTGATATTAGGTAATGAAGGTGGCTGGAGGATATCTCTCGGATATCAGATTTTGGAGGGATACCCCATATTTGTACTCAGACCTTTGTTGCATTCCTCCTAAAACTGGAAACTGTTTTGAGAAGTTTTAAGTTAATACAGGCAATATTTTAAAAAGTATCCCTAATTTGGGGCCTTTTCCCTAATTGTTTTTTTTTTCTTCCCATAACTCTGCAGATAATACTTGAGGGATATGGGTTAGAGTAATGGACAGGAAGAAAACAGGTTGTTAATTTCAAAGGTGGCTAAATTCAATATAGTCAAGTAATCAAAAATAACAAAACAGCATACTTAAGGGTAATTTGATATTGATACAATGAAGTTAATGAGGAGAATTGTGAAAATATATAAGATAAATGGACTGAAACATAAGCTGCAAGCAGAATTGTCCAAAAACGTAAAAAACTTTTAACCATGTTTCAAACAAATTTATCATGGAACAGACCATAATTGGTTTTCAAAAATAACTGTTTGAATAAATTAAATGATTTTTTCTATCAAACTGTACTTAAATTGATAGAAATAATTGTTACTGTTCAGCATTTGTTACATTTTAGAACATGTTAATAAATACTGCTTAAATGAAAAATTGAAACCTGAAGCTTATACAAACTCATTGAGGATGGTAGTTATCTAATATGCTTTGTGCAGTTTCTGGCCAAAGGGTACTTTAAGTGATTCATGATGCTGGCTGGAATGAATGAAACAGATAAAAATACAGATTCCTGGCATTAGTTACCACTTCTTGCAAAATTCACTGTTTCATGTAACTTGTCTTGACAAACACTCATCATCAGCTATGAAACTGGGAAGTATACATCTGGCAACCATGTTTGGAATGCATCTTGGATGTGTCACCATTGATTGTCATATTTTCAAGAATTTGGAGCATGGCTTCACCAGCTCAGCTCACATAGAGTGACATGGTATGATATAAAGTCTCCCAGTTAAGGAAAAACATTTGATCTCAGGACTGGGAGTCTAGGGTTTATGAAATCTCTGTAGGTTTTTCCTTAGGATGGTCCAGACACTGGTTGTGAATGTGCATTTTGACCTGAGGTAGGACTTGTACTACTGGGCATCTGTTCTTAGGGCACACATTTTGATGCCATCACTAATGTCATTACAAGTCCTAAATAACCCAGTACCACATCTGACTTGTGTTCCACCTAATTCCAGTACCAAATCACCAGATGTCTGATGCTTGCCTACACCTAGCTCATTGCCTTGTACATTGATTGATAACAGTCTACCCCTTGAAAACCTGCAGATGGAGGAGAGTTTCACTCACTTTCAGTATCATGTAAGGACATTCTGAGCAACCAGTGGTACCTGCTTTAGAAACAAGGATAGTCTGATTTCACCTCACTATAGTTTCCTTCATGATGATTCCACCTGAAGGAAGATTGTCATGCTCATGTGATGTATCATGGACTGTCCTGTTACTCCTCTGTATGCTCTTCAGACAGGTCATAATCAATTTCTAAACTGGAAGGTTGAAAAGCCTGTCCTGAAAGATGCACCACAAATGCATCCAGATTCTGTCTTTCACTGTACAGAACCAAAGAAGACTAATTTTTTTCTATGATGTCAAAAGAGCATAGTGTCATACAGACTAAACCATGACTGATTCATGTGGGAACCCTATGGTATGATATAGGTTCCTGAAACCACAGGACCTTGACAAAGTGTCTGATAAGGAGTCTAAAACTTTGGATATAAGGGGAAATATGTCCTTCTCTTTTTTGACCTAAGATCTATGACCCTTAATTAACTTTCTAATCTGTCCTGTCTTTAGTCCCCTCTATGGACCAAGCTCTTGAAAGAAGGCAGGTGACCTTGAGTCTGAAATCAAGGCAGGTCTATAAAACACCATTTCTATGTATCTAACAGTGAATTATCATATAGTTTATTATATACTTGACTGTGTGTGTGCTATTATCAGGCTTGGGCTTTTCTATGCTTCTTGAGAGTTATGGCAGCCATGATCGTCATTAGTCCATTATATATATATATATATATATATATATATATATATTCTCTCTCTATTTCAGTCTTTCTTATGGCAGAGATTTTTTCTGAATACTTCTGTGTATTTCCAACTTATTACAATCCTTATTGCCAATTCAGAAAATAAAGAACAAGTTATCTTTGCTGCACTGTATTACGCAAGAAGAGCAAGTTTCAGGCTTGCAAATCCCAGGCAGTACCGAAAAAGTGTCTCAAAGTAAGCTAAACAAGTCCCTTATATTTTTTCTACAACTGGCTCCACCTTCAGTAGTGCCTTTTCGTTAGATAACTTGCTTCCACCAAACCTTCCAGTAGGATGTTTTGAAGAGACTGAAGTTGCCATTACATGGTACTCTAAGGAAAGGATTTCAAATAGCAATGGGGCCTTAAATGTTCTGTATGAAGGCATACTTCTCCTCTAAGAAGGCATTAATATGCAGTTAAGAGAGATGGTTGCTTTAGTTTTACACTGTAAGACAAACCTTGAAGCCCTTTAGTTCACTTTGTGTGGAATTTTTGACCTTCCCCAGGTCACTAGCTGTTATATGAGTATGTTACACAACAGGATACAGTCTTCAATAATTGGTCTTATAAGAGCTTTTGGGGGGGGGGCAATTGGCTCCTTGGCATGACTCTCTGCTCCATGGAGGATTATGTGGACAACTGTCACATGAAAGGTCATCTACAAGGACCACAAGTTATTTTTCTATTTTGCAGACTTTTAGCTGTTAGCTGTCAACAGTTCTCAAAGCTGGTTGGTGGGGGCTATCAAATGCTAGAATGCTGTATTCTTTGACATTGAGAACAAGGCCATTTATGCAATAGTGTTTATGTGCAATGCTAAGTGCTGGTTGGGTGGTTGAAGGGAAGTAGTGTCAACAAGGTTTAATTCTCCCAAGTTTGAAAAATTTACCTATTAGCTAGACAGATACTGGAATCAGGTTAACATGTAATAAAAAGATAGCAAAACAGAAGTGGGTTCAAGGTATATTCAGAGATTTGTGTCAGTGGATTGTAAGGACAACAGTTCTCCTATTCTCACCTGTTGTATATGACCACGTAGCCAGTTGTGGATCCAAGTTATTATGCCCTGATTTACCCAGATCTGAGACTTTATGTATGATTCTCTCAACGAGTATAGAGTTGAGTGTTTTAAACAGACTGAGGTAAACTGCATGGACAGGTAAAGCTTCATATAGTACTACATACAAGTGGCCTGTAGGATTAGTATCAGATTGCTTACAAATTTAAGATAACAGTTATTGAAGCTGGAATGTATGAGACAACACAATGCTTATAGCAATAGGAGGTTTAATTTGGTCAAAAAAAGTAAAGAGTGGGGTCTTATAACAAGGATAGAGGAAGATAAGGTATTTGTTTTGAAACAGTTACATTATGTTAAGGTTGGATAAGAAATACAAAGAGCACTTCTGTATAATCCAATTAGTTGATCTGTGTACATATCACTCTTCCACTCTCACTGTCAGTATAGACTTTCCAGTCAAGGTCTCTGGATGGATACTTTAAGTTGATTTGTTGAAATCTATTTCACAATTCAAGCAAGGATAATTCAGACTAATGTTGAAATTACTATTATTCTGACTATCATTTAAGTTCCATGCATAGACACTGTAGACCAATAACTACTATTATACAATTCCTCCCTATTAATATTCTAAAACATGCACACTCATTGTCCAGACCAACCAGCGTGCCCGTTGTAAATCTCACAATATACCAACGGAAAAAGGTCTGGTCACCCGGACTTTTTTCCATTGGTATAAACTGCCCCAAAACTTTTTTTTTTATACAATAAAAAAAAAGAGAGAGAGAGAGAGAGAAAACAGAGACTTTCCTTTCTCTGTTGCTTCCATTTCAAAGCCTTGAGGTACTGGGCATGCATAGGAATCAAGTCCCATAGCCATGCGCAGTACATCAAAACACAGACTCAGTATACCATAACCGGGGGAAGAACAGCAATCCATTGTTATACAAAGATATTACTTAAGAAAAGTAAGTATTTTTTTTCTTAAATAATGTCATTGTATAATAGCAATAACTGACTCCTTGGTTGTGGTATATTGAAGATTTACCCAGAGTTGCCTTTGTTTAATCACTCAGACTTCACCTTCATGATTAAACCACACCAACCGTGGGTAAATCTTCAATATACCTCACCACATCATCGGTTATTGCTTAATTAGTACATATAGACATAAAACTACAACAACTTTATTTGCAGTAGCTGACAGTGTGACAACTTCAAGCAACTTCAAACAGAAAAATGATCAAGCGCAACTCAGTTTAAAGCTTTAGTAGGCACACATGATTATATTTTTTCCCTTCAGCTAACATCTTCAAAGAACAGCAAAAGGGTAAAAAGCAAAGATTCAAACAAATTAAAAGTCTGGAAAGTTAATAGAAACAAGCCTTTTAACTATAAATGTGAGTCTCGGTATTTGGACAACTGAGAAACTCTCTGCCTTATGTGTATGGATTATATATTATTCAAAATAGATTGGGAAACACATGGTTAAGTTAGCCTTTTGGGTAAAAACAATGGTATTATGAAAAATCTCTGGTAAGATTTGTAATAAAAAGAGGCTTTATAGTCAGTGCAAATTTAGAAAAGGCTTATGGTTCAATCATGCAAAAAATAAAAAAACTGAAGAGATGACTTTAATAAGGGTAGATAGTCATGGATTATTTTGATAAAAAGTGTATATCACAATTCAATATGCAAACAATAGATAATGAGCTTCTTTGGACAGGACTATAAGGTGACTAGCGGTATAAAACACAACTATCTCTTTAGTCTTTTTTATTTATTCTTAGTAGTTAAAGAATAGTAAACAACAGAGCAGAAATGGAAATAAATAGTTAGTACTCAGAGCCAGTTGGCAATATATATATATATATATATATATATATATATATATATATATATATATATATATATATTTGTTATGAAATCAGTGAATTGTTCAGGGTAACCTACAGCTGAAGTATAGGTTTCCCAGTTTATTGTTGGGTATGTTGAAAAAGTGACCTAGGATAACGAGATTCCTGTCAATTGTAAGTTCATTCATTATATTTAGGAGTATAGCATAATTTTCTGGGAGCATGGAGTGGTCCTATAACATAATATAATCTGATTCTTGGTCCTATATGGTATGACCTGGATCTCAATCAGTTCAGAATTTGAGGTCTTTACTGATCTGCCAAGAAGTGATGACATCTTTAACAAATATGGATATACCACCACAGTTATCATTGTAATGAAAAACAGGGTAGGCACAAAACCCTGGCAAGGAGGGAGTGCTTTCTGTACTTTTAAAACAGGTTTCTGTAAAATAATAAACACCTGTATGCACTCCAAATACAGCAGAGTCTTGCAATCAGGCAATTTGTTATTTAGACTCCTTTGACTGAGTAGAGTCACTTTGATGTGGTGTGGTGCTTGATATGTTTTTTTTTTTTTTTTTCGGTTGGGAGACTCAAACAATACATGCACAGGAGGAGCGAAGTTTAAAAGAAGGCAGAATTTGAATGAGCCATGTAATGATTGATTGAAAATGACTGGATAGATTATAAGTGATGTATAATGTTTGCAAGTAAAATTATGTCATTAAGGTTTGTCATGTATAATGTATGCAACTAAACATATGCCTGTATGTTTTTTCATTTATATAAATGCATGATTGCCTATGTCATACCATGTCATTTGATAATTTACTAAAGATGTTTCTTGTTTTAAAATAAAGAACAATAGAGGCAGCAAAGGCTTTAGTTAGTATGTAGGTGCCCTAAAATGAGAGGTACAAGCCATCCCTTGAGAAGCAAGAGTAAGTATCTAATATCTTCTCCCATGATGACATGTACTAGATCTCCATGGAGTGACACTGGCTATGCAGCCAGTTGTTGAGGCCAATTCTATTTCCCTGTAATTCTGTATCATTCAAGGAGAAGAAAGGACTGCTTTCAAAATCAATGTCTTACCTGCATTTGCGACATGGATGGAGACCTCTGTCATGCTTCTCAGCATGTCCCTCAGCGATTTGCATGCTAGGTCATTCACACCCACTTGGACAACTATTGTGTCATAATCATACTTATTTGGCTTAAGGTTTTTTAGGGCCAAATTATGTCAGGGATCTTGGCTACTGAAAGGCAACTCACTGTCACCGTCTCTTTGTTCAACCTCATGAGAATTGAGTCAGTTTGTCTAACAATGGAGTCACTAATTCTTAGTACACTTTTGTTAGAAGGATATCTTGGTAGCAAAAATGTGGTTTTGTAAAATGTTGAAAAACCATTAAAGTCATGCGAAGAATAGCTGGACTACAGAATACTTTTTTGTGAGATTAGGAACAGAGAATGCATTTGGTTAAAACTGTTGCATTAGGACCAGTAATACTCAGTAGGTGTTTATCTGATCCCTGAAAAGACTAGAAAAGAAGTTCTAAAAATCTGTTAACTGAGGATCTTGTATGAATTATATCAAGTGGAAGACAAAGGTGACTTGATTATGGTACAGCCTGTACTTTGCTAGCTAGTTCTGTTTCCCTTCAAATCACCTTGCAAAAGCGTGAATTAGCCATGGTCTTAGTTGTTTGGTAGTTTGTTGTTTAATCTGCACTTGAGAACTACTTTTGCTATGCTTTTACATTAAGATATTCCAAGATCATCCATCTTGTGGCAGAAGTTGTTTGCCTGGTTTCTCTGAGTTGGGAACCACTCCAGGGAGCTCAAAGTGTGGCCGGTTATTGTCCAGAGGGAATATGAGACAGTTTTTAAGATTTTTGTCTTTGAAATAAATCAGGCAAGTTTGCAAGGCTTTGTGGTCACTTATACAGAGCACATCAATGCTTATCAAGTGTTTTAACTGCATCCAGAGCCATCCAAGCTAAGATAAGACATTTTCTTGAATTACTGTACTTGTACTTGCTTTATACTGTGATCACTAGTGTTTTTGAATATTTTTTAAAGCATTTATTTAATTTTGTGGCAAAAATATTAATTTATCAGTTTGTTGGCTTTTCTAGTTCTGTTTGGCTCTAAATCACCTTTCGGAAGGGAGAATTAGCTAAGGACTTAGTGGTCTGTTGTTTAATCTGCACTTGAAAGCTACTTTTTCTGTGCTTTTACAGTAAGAAATTCCAGGATCAGCCATCTTGTGCCAGAGGGTACTTACCTGGTCTCTCTAAGTTGGGAAGAACTCCAGGGAAGTCAAAGTATGATCATTTATTGGATACAGGCCGTAGGAATCAGTTTTCAAGCTTTTTTTTTTCTCTGCTGTAAATCAGGCAAGTTTACACAGAGCTGTCCACCAATGCAGTGCCCTGCATAGCAGCAAACACATAGACAGTAAAAGTTCCCTATAAAGTTAGGAGTAGGTCCAAAAGCTGTTAAATAGAGTGGTATTGTGTGGAATTAAGCTTAGAGTGGCTAGCTTGCACATCAGATAGCACTATCATATCCTAGCAATGTGTAACATCTTGCCTTTAGCCCCAGAAACTTTCTAGGAGTCCCCTGTTAAAGTTTTTTCCTTAATCCTAAACAACCCACCCTACTACAGGACCAGACAAAATGGATATGCAATTTCCAAATGTCTCTGTGTCCAGCTTGGTAGATTTGGGCAACCCATCTCTGTGTCCAGCTTGGTAGATTTGTGCATCCTAAGATGCTGTAGCAATCGTCTCATGTTCTCAAACAACCAGTTAGTCATTATAGAAAATAACACAGTATGCAAGTGATGTAAATACACAACCTTTTTGGATTCAGAAATCTCACATACAAACAAGGTTGTCAAGAACACCCACACTACATCCTTCACACACAAATAGACACACACACACACACACACACACACACACACACACACACACACACACACACACACACACACACACACACGCACACACGCACACATGCACACACTCGCACACACATGCACACACATTCAAGCACACACACACACACACACACATACACACACAAACACACACACAGACACACACACACACACACTCACCACATACATAGATTGTCTTATGCTGAGGCACGTAAAAGAAATCTTCCAAATCTCAAAGACCCCCAAAGCCATCTAACAGAAACAATGCTCCTCAGCAATCACTGATGCACACAACAAAAGCAACACCAAACATCTCACATAAGCCTACACCAATGGTCCCACAAGAGCAAAGCCCATAACACAAGCATATATTTTACTTAATATTGTCATTGAAGACTCTATTGTATGACATACAGATTCCCCACTCACCAGGTCATACAAGGAGAAAATAATGGTCTGTTACCTATCTGGAACCAGGATTTGCAGTATCACATGCACACTCAAGTCACTGCAGACTAGGTATCAATATGATTCTATCATAGTCCCTGTGGATGTAAATAAAAATGTACCTCACTGGACTATATGAAAAGAGACATAATGGATCTATTGGAATATGTGGCACAGACAAGTACAAGGCTTGCATTCTGCAGCATTCTAACTTCACCAGGGATTATACCACTCTATGAACATAAAATGATTGATTTAATAATTAGCATAGTTTCTGGTGCCACTTCAGAGGCACCAAATATTTGTCAGCATGGAAGGACATGGTCAACAGACCATGTTGCTTTGTCAAAGATGGGCTTCCGTTGTTACCATTAGGCTTTCGTAAATTGGATACAGCTTTATTCAGTCCTTAGAGTCTTTTTTAGGCAATGCCAAAATGACAAAACTACCAGCATAGTGAAAAAGACTTCTATGTTATGGCTCAGTGATAGGAGTCTAACCAAAAACCCCACACCCTTCAAGTCCTCCTCACTCTGGAGAATGCACACATCTGTGCTGTGACAGAGACTTGGTTCAAAGCAGTAGAAAGTACTCTGGCAGTAAAAGGCTACAGTGCATTCCATACATTTAGACCAAGAATAGCACAGACTGGGGCCAAAGGTGTAGGTGTTTTTGTCTATGTTAGCGACAAACATACCTCCAACTTGGTTAAACAGAATGATACCATGGAGCTCATCAATATGCAAGGCACCATAGATAAGGTTCCTCACGAAATCATGGCTAGCTACAGCTCTCCATATATAACCCTAGAGTCACACAACTTTTACTTAAACCTACTACAGGTGCTCACCATCCAACCAAACACTGTATTCATGGGTGAGTTTAACTCCCCCTGTATAGTAGTTAAGGAAATTGACATTGCCTGAAACTCACAGGTACAATGCTTCTTGGACATTATTAACACAAACACCCTGGAACAAATAATGCACACGCTAACCAGAGGATCAGAGATAGTGATATGGTTCTCACCAACATGGGAGGGTGTTGCATCCCCCATGCCATATCCTCATAATCAACCCTTGAAACCCAGCTAAACCAGTAGCAGTTAGGAAATATTAAATGGCAAACTACATCCTGTTAAGTCACAGTTTGTCAAAATTGAAGTTTCCCCCTAACTCCAAGAACACAACTACCTATACAGAATTATTCACAAAGTCCCTATACAAACATGAATGGCTGTACAGATGCTAAAATAAACACTAAAAACCCACTAGTGGAATCCTTACCTAAACAGGAACTGTAATAAAAGAAGAAAACTCATGGCCAAAATCAGGAAGAGCAACTATCTTAAAGACAAGCACTCTCTAAACTAAGAGGTCTAATTGAGTCCATCAAGGCAAGCTACAAGGTCAGGTTAACCTTGCAGGCCAGTGACAATCATAAGGGCTTCTTCGGCTATATCCAAAACTTTAAAGGTAACACACAGCAGTGTGTTGAACTGGTGGTGAATGATACCACTTTCAACTATTAGGGTGACATTGCAAATCTACCAGCCTATAAATTCAGCTCAAACTTCACCCTGCACTTCCCTTCCCAGCTCTACCAGGTGAAATCCCCTTCAACATTCTTCCCCCAACTATTAACAGAGACCAAGTGCTGGCAGCACTCGTTAAAGCCAAGGACACTGTCTCTCTGTGTCCCAACAACATCCCTGATCGCTTCCTGAACATTCTAAAACATGACCTATCAGGACCACTTGAGATACTCTTCAACTACAACCTTGAAACAGGCTTCATTTCAAGTGAATGGAGAAACACAACAGTCATTCCCCTCCACAAGGGTGGGCAATCAACTACCTAGGGAGCTACAGAGCCATCAGTGTAACAAACCTAATATGCAAAGCCATGGAATGAAAATCTTGCAGAGAATCATTTTGAGTCAGCAATATACCAGAAGCCAACATTTTCCAGTTCTTACTTGTATTATCATAGTTATCATCCACACAAACAAAGGCTAGTAATAGTGAAGGCCCAAATGATGAGAGGGTCATGAATGACCTCTTGTAAATTATGCTTCCAGCAGGAGTTACAGACTTAAAAAAAAGATGTATTTAAAACACCAGTATGAACTTGACTTGTAAGAAGTACTGAAATGAAAATTTTTAATGAGAGAAATGGTAGATTTTAAAACAATTATTATTGTAGGGGTAGTGAATAATAAAACTAGGAATAGTGACAGAAATACAAAAGTTAGACATGATAAAAATTCCTTCAGAACTTTTGTGTTACCAAACTCCACCTGGATTCCTGTTATAAACATCTTTTCTAAGAATTGGAGGGCTGTATTAATAAGTGCAGACCCTAGTTTACAAAACAAAATTAGAAGCCAAATTAAGTTCATTTAAAAAAAAAGGAAAATGGATAATAAAATTAATAACACAACATTTATATAAACAAAATAGCGGTAAAGATATTCTCTAGAATTCAGAATGTCTGGAGGATATGGAAGCATTAGCAATGGGTCATTCTAGATCATGTTAATCCTTTCTGATTCAATCACCAGTCTACCACTGAATTTTCCCCCCTTCTGGGGACCTTGCTGTAGATAGGTGAAACTGCATGCTAATGCAACTGTCCAGGGGAGTGGCTAATAATTAGCCACGTGTTATCCCTTGGAAATGTCAGGGAATCATCTGCCCAGGTAAAATTTAACTCTAGATTCTTAGATATTTCAAGGCCACTGACTCATGACCATTCATGCTTTTTCTAGTACCCTTCCTCAGGCCTATCTGCAGAAGGATTATACTAAATCCCATAGTAAATTTGGGGATACCCATCTAGTCATCTTGGTTAAATTTAAATGAAAATAGTGAGTCACCCTCTTAATATGCAGCAAAGTTTATTCCACAGGTCTGTAAGGCACTGGATTGTAAATCTGTCCATCCACTGTGTTTAATTTAACTATAATGGACGACTGAGGTCTATGTTTCTAGTACTGGTGGAGATATTGCTCTTGCAGGGATCTCCTTCAAATGTTTATAAGATACTAAATAAAGGGATGGGGGCTCCCAGCTTTTGTAAATAGCTCAGAGACTTTAGGCCTGTGATCATTTTTGTTAAAAGTCTTTGTTTTCTTTTTTTTTTTTTGTTTTGTTTTTCTAATTTGTTTGATGCCTTCATTACAGAATAGGTTGGGGTTGATCCATACATTCTGTAGGGTTTGCTGTATGCATTTTTTAGATTAAGTTTGAGTTTAAAGGAGAAAGTCACAAATTTATGATCAGATTTCACTGGGGAAGGAGATAACAGAGGAGCAGTGTATATTTGTAAGAATCAGGTCAAGAATGTTTTGTAATCTTGCGAGTTTATTCACAAACTGCTTAAGGTAATTTTTATTTAAGTATTGAAATTTTTGTGCATATTCTGCATTGGAGGTATAGGCATCCCACTTCACTGAAGGGTAGTTAAAGTCACCAAAAATAATGAGGGTGCTGGAGAACCCTTCGAAGTTGCTGCCTAAGCCCAAAGCTCTGCGCAGGACCTACAGGAATCGTGATATAAATTCTGTACATGGAGTAAAAGCAACCCAGAAGGAAAGATGATTGAGCAGGAACAAAAGGAGGAATTGATTGGGCCTTTTAAAATGTTAATAAGGAGGAGCATTTTGCTTCAAAAGATAATCTCTGTAGGTCAGGATGTCATCTTTTTGAAACAAATCGTAGAACAGCAACAAACAGAAGCAAAAAGGCTATCATGAAAGTTGCAAGTTCTGAAGGAAGGTACAGTAGCAATTAAAGCAGATCTCAAGAGCAGAGTCACAGAATACAGAACCTAATGGACATAATAAAAAAGAGCTGAGAAGACAGATGATTTTGAAAATCACTCAAGAAGGAGTAAGATTGGAATAATTATAATACAAGAAAGAGAGTGAGCAGCAGTGAACTGGAGCAATTTGTAATGCAGCTGTTGCAGGTTCATAGATCCAATGGCGATTAATAGGCTAATGGCTTGAGCCCTTACAAACCTAGCCAATATAACCCAATTTTGCACAGTATATGACCCCAAGAGGCAAGAGAATGGCACAGAGTGTTGCATGTGCATGCAGTATCTTACAGATTGCCCCTGCCCATAATGGACAGGAGCGCTACCCCAGTTGTGAATTTGTGATTCCCAATTCATTCATCCAAACTGTGTTTGAGGAAGGCCAGGGAAGGGCTCTGCTTAATGTAAATAGGAAGCTTGTTTTAAAGAAGGGGTAATCTCTGAGACACACATCTGTCTCTCCAGCATGTTTTGCTTGAGTCACTGACTAAGTTTAGATTCCTAGATTGGGTGGCCCTCATTCTGTTTGACTTGCGGATGTCAAGCAGATCCATCAGGGATGGATTTATGAGTGCCTTTTCAGTCAGGCATAGGTCAACCCTTAATAGTTGTTAGGAGACAGATTAAAGGGATAGGCCTTTTAGTCTGTTCACATAGTACATGTTGTTTACACCCTGTATTTTTTTTGTGATGAACCTCTGAGGTCAATCCAGATGCTGTAAGTGCCTAGTCAAGTACATGCCAAATGGTGCATTGTACTTGAGTATTGATCTAATGAGGAATGAGTAAAGTGAGACTATAATTTCCTTGGATCTGAATGCCATACCTTTACTTATAAGTGGTGCCACATAAAAGGACTTCCTCACCACTGTGAATACACGGTAGTCAAAGTTCAGGGTACTATCTATCTGTGTACCTAGATCTCTCACCTCTAAGTCTACTCTTAGGGGTGTGCTATTGATGTTGCAATTTGCAGGGGTATGTGACTTCCAAAGGATATGATAATGCATTTTTCACATTTAATTTTATGCCATTGTTCTGGCACCAATCATTTTTCTGATTTAGACACTCCTGAAGGATATCTATATCATTAGGGAATTCGATGATTACTCCCAGCTTGCAGTCATCAGCATTTTTTTCATCCAGAGGCCTTTCACATTAGCTTTGACTTCAGAGAAGTATATTCTGAACAGGAGTGGTGCCAGCACTGAGCATTGTGGCACACTACTAGTAATTGGCCTCTTGCTGGATCTGGATTCCCCACTTTAGCTACATGTGTCCTGTCCATAAGTCAATTGGCTATCCATCTGGTGATGTAGGGGTTTATGTCCAGTTTTGTGAGTGAGAAATTTGTGATACCAGTAAATCAGGACATAATATTAGACGAGTACACAAAGTGGAAAAGGAGCAAGCAGCAGCAGAAAACAGATACAGTTATGTTTTGGCATGCTTCACTTTGTTGTGAAAAATGAAAAAATAAGGCAAGCAAAAAGGCATAAAGTTATCCCAGTTGCAGGGATGCTCATAAAGCTAGTTGAGGACTAGTCAGAAACATTATATGACAGAAGGAAAGTTATGCTGGAGGTAACAAATGAACTAAGAATGAATGGAACAGCTGCATAGTTGAAATACCCTGAAACTCTGGAAGTACAGCAGGAAGTGAAATAGTTCAAGCTGTAAAATATTGCGGATGTTAAAAAGTTTAAACAAAGTTATCACAGAGCTAAAGAACCCAGGCAGTAAAACTCTGAATTGTCAGCAAGACATGGGACAGGAAAAGCAACCTTAGATGTAGAAGAGGTGATGTAGAGAGACTGGGAGGGCCTGCGATGTCAGATGCTGAAATCCCCACAGGAGTGAAAAAGAAGACAAGACCAGGAAGTACAGAGGATTCACTTGCTAGTAAAAGAGTTGAGCAGGAAGCATACAAATCACAAAAGTGACCATAAAGAGATGAGAAAAGAGGCAAGATGGGGAAGGGAAACAAGTGGAAGAGAGCCATCAAAGGGAAAGAATGACAAGCATCTCCCAAGGGAGATTTAGGCACATACAGAAAAAGAAACAAAACAGGGACAAAAGAAAGCTCTAAGGAGATGTGCGGATGGTCCTTCAGATGGCACATGAGACATAGAAGTGAACTGCTGAGCAAATGAGGGACTAAACAAGCTGGAAAGAAGCATTTCTGATGGATGGCAGAGTTGAAGAGGTGGAAGGCCAGACTACAAAAGAATGAAAGTGGTCACGAAAAGAAAGCAGCAATAAATAAGTGGAAGGAATGGACATTGAAAGGCAAATGACTGTGGACAGTGCAGTAAGGATGTATTAAATTAAACTGATACTTACATTCTGAAACATCCCCAGGAAACTTTACATACAATGGGATGAAATCAATTCCTGGGGTAAATGTAGGTAATGTTGTCAAGGGGGCAAAGGGGCAAGCCTTCAAGGTAAGCAATGTTTCTTTCATAACTACTTATTTATGTACAATAACCTGCAGTAAACATAAGCTTAATGACTAAGTCTTAGAAAAAATAAAAGGTAATTGCTGATCTAACATCGGGGGGGGGGCATAAAAAGAAATGTATGAGGATAAACAAGGGAAAGGTATATAACAACCTTGAGACAAATGTGAAATAAGGTAACAGTGGTGTATAAAGAGCATAGAAAGCATCATCTACAAAACTGTAAAAAACTTGTTGGACTATCACATAAACAAAGCTGGCATACAAGACTGTTGATGAACAGCATGGGAGAGAACCAGAGAATGGGAATGTTGTAATATAAAAAGACTGTGACTTCATTACTGGGTTGGCATGCAATGTATTGGTGTTGGAGCACTGGAAAGGATCAACAGAAAATCTTAAAAGGTCATGTCCAGGGCATAGCCATGCACATGCAAGAGCCAAAAGGCAGGATTCTAAAGGCCAGGGATGTGGAAGAGGGGTATGGCTGTAGGCAACTGCTAATGAACTCATTGTCTAGCTTGGACTGTAGGACCAGAGAATGGATTATGTCAGATGGCAGCAAATGGAAAAGGAGGGAGGATGGCAAAAACAACAAAGAAAGCATGGGTAAATGGAAAAATGGGAGTTCATCAAATCCTCAGAAGGAAAATACAGTAAAACTTGAATAGGATGGGGCATTGTTCTCCTTCATGAGACAAAATTAAAAATCATACTTGGGGAGGAGATAACTGTGTTATGACTACCAAAAGGGAGAAATGGACAGCAAGACAGGGGGAAGAAAGAGGGGAATAGCAATTGTATATTAAAGAGAGCTTCAGACAACCACAGAGAAAGTGATAAAAATTGGGATAGGCAAATGGATCATCTGGCAGAAAGGGTGAAAGATGCACATGGGACAATAAGAAAAATACACAAACTAAACAGGGATGAAGAAGGATTCGAAAATAGCTTTTTTAATAACAGGCACAGTCAAGAAGAGATGGAATATAAATAATTAGGAGTGACTATAATGGCACCATGAAACCCTAATAATAGATGCTCTTCTACATCTTCATCCTAGTATGTGATACTTACTTTTATTTATTTCCTTTCTAGTGCCTTCTATAACATTCTCTTCTCTCTAATACTAATCAACTCTCTTTATTGCCTTCTCTCTCTCTCTCTCTCTCTGTCTCTCTCTCCATGTCCATAATTTAGTATCCTGCACATTGCTCATCCTCATTTCATTCTATTACTCCATCTATTTTGGCATCAGAATACTCTAGTATTTCTCACGTGCATATATTATTAGAGATATAGTCGATATTTTGGATAAATATATATTTTACTTAGCATAGTCTATCCACTTTTGCAAAGTGTCTTGTTATTTGCAGTACATATTATATTCCTTTTTCAAACACCTTTATTAAATTTTTTATGAAAGTAAACAAACCAAATTAACAAGTGCACATTTACAAACATACATCAGATATGTTCTTCTGTACAATATAATCAATCCAGCATTACATGAATTGTTAAATTTCTGCCTTTTCTTAAACCTCATTCCTACTTCAAAACATTTTTCTATAGAAACTGTTCCGACAGTTTCCATTTTGTAAAGTAATTTGCTCCTACCCTTTTCTAAATATCCAGTTTCCTGTTCTTTGGTTTCAGTTACAATATTCGCTACTTTGAATATGGTTGGTTTAGACTTTGATTTCCATTTTCTCATAATTCCTTTTTTGGCAGCCCCCAGAATTAAGCTTCTTAAGACCTTACTATGTCTAGGCAATTCAGATCCTTCCCCGGATTCAGCAAGCATCCATGCAGGAATAAGTTATTTCTGCACGGCAGGGACCGTTAATGTTCAGTACGACAGCACGCCATGCATATGTATGAAGTCTTGCTGCCATGCTCTAAATCGGACATGGTTCCATGTACAAGTGCAGGGGGTGTGTCTGAGAGCAGAGCTCTCACAATACACATTCCCCCTGCACTCCAGAATTGCCTTTTGGCAATTTAAAATGAGTGAGAATGCTCATAACACCTCCAACCCATCAGGGTAAGAAATCTGGTTAAAGCCATAAATTGATAGAATAACACTTTTAGCATAAGCACATAGCACACATCTCCCAACCCATCAGAGAAAGGAATGTGGACAAAGCCAAAAGAGACAATCGTCCCGCAAAGCAGAAAGTTGATGGAATAACAGGTTCAGCATTAGCAGGGATATTCTGAAGGGTACAAATAAAAAAAACACAACAAATACATTTTTTTTAAACATGCAATAACGTTTAAGTGTAGCTGCATAGGTGTGCTCATTGCTTACCTATGCTTAGTCCAGTTTAAACAACACAAGAAGTTAAATAGCAAGAGACATCCCATATAAGAAGTACTGCAATAGTGTAGTGGTTAGAGTGTATGCTTTGTAAACAGCTATTCCTGGTTCAATCCCACAGTTACCAATTTGCATTTTACATGTGAAAGCAGTACATAAACATTTTTTATAATTAGCTACTAAATAACATATATTTGCTAACCAGAGTACTATAGTAGGTGCAGATGTGAGGTGTCAGTTTACAGTTGTGAAACTCCCATATAAACACAAGTGCCCCATACAGTATAGTCACACATGAATAAATGTAATGAAAGCACATTGGGAGATGTCAGGGACAGTAAACAAATTTATAATATGTAATGAATGATGAGTTGATCCCATACAGCAGATATTCTATAAAATAAAAAAATAATCAATGCTAAACATTGCACAGCTCTGCTTACCAGGTGTAAGCATTGTGTAAATATGACTGCTAAGCAATGAGTAGCCCAGCTAAGTGGATTTGCCCATTGGTAAGCAGTGCTGAACCTGTCCCTTTAAGCACTGCCAACCTTAGTTAAGCAAATTTGCCCATAGCTTAGCTTAGCTCAGCATATTCAAAACCATCCAATCATGGCAAAGGGTGAGAAATTGGCCATATTTAAAACCTGCAGGCAGGAATACAGCTCATAACTGGTTACAGCTTCCCACTATAAGCAGTATGGCAGGTGTTGGAGAGAGCATTTAGTTCTGGAAACAGCATTGGGGCATACAGAAGTCCAAGGTCATGGTAGGACTCCTAGTAAATAACCATGAAGAGAGACTGATGCAGGGCCAGTACAAGGGCTCCCAATATAAAGTGGAAAGCCTGGGATCATCTCGCCCATGATCTCACCAGTGCCACTGGTATCCCTTGGACTGGTGAGCAAGTCCAGCACCACTATGCCGACTTGAAGCAGAGGAAGAGGGAGCTCTTGCATGAGTGGGTCCAAGGCAGATGGGTGATGACCTAGCAGTGTGTAAGTATTCATATCGATAACTGTTTACTAAAGTCCAGCCTGTGTTTGTGATGGATAGGTATGGCTAAATATTTCTCTAAATATTTCTCTATTCCATTTACAGCTGCAGCTGAGTGGGCTGTGAATCGGGAAACCCATGCCAGTAGGCTGCAAACGCTGCATTGTGAGGCTGGTGAGTAACAATCCTGCTTGTAGTAGTCATACCAAATAAATATAAAGTAGTCAAAAGTCACCTGGCAGTATAAAAATTGTTTGGGTTGTAATGAATAAACCAGACAATATGACAGTAATAGTACCATATAGGTGCTATTTCAATAAAACCGTAACTGCCTGGCACTAAAGTTCTAAATCCTGGATTGGCTGTGTTTACTCTGGTATTGTATGGCATTTAGTGTTGCGGTCTCTGAATAGTAAAGTTGTGTTAACAATTGTTACCCACACTGTGCTGCATAAAAATATGTCTAGGAATGTCTGTATAAGACTGTTGTAAGTACAAGGTCTGATTGTACCACCAAGAGAGACTTAGACAGAAAACACTAAAAAGGCAGCAGTTTCTACATAGCTCACTCTGCTGAAACTCAAAGTATAGTATTTTTAGCATAAACAGCCATGGTTCGAATCCTGGGAGTGGTAGTAAGTTGTATGCATTTCATACCTCTCAACTGTACAGATTTTCGCAGAATGTCCAGATAATTGGCTCATGTTTTTGGCCTGTTCCTCTGTCTCCCTGGCAAATCATTGGGATGATCTCAGAATTGTAGTCACTAAATAATGACATACATTTGATTTTCAGACCTCAAATCCTTCAGAAAATGTATATTAAAACAAATCATGTTACTCTAGAAACTCTCCAAGATTATAAGAGCAATATTCAAAATATGTCCTTGTTTGTACCCCCATGTTGTCAAGCTTTGTCCAGAGTGTGTGCATTAAGATATTGAGAGGTATGTGTATAATATTAACTAGCAACCTGGGAATATGTGTAGAAACAGTCAGGTAGTGTTAACAAACATTCCACCCACAGGTCTTTCAGATAAGAAAACTGTAACTACCTGGCAATAAATTTTTAAATCCTGTACTGGTAGTGTTTACTCTGGTATTGTATGGCCTGACATGTAGCATTCACCAAGATCTGATATCAGAATAGCACTGTTGTGTCTACCACTGTTTC
>NC_056739.1:1913511498-1913633998 GCF_019279795.1 Protopterus annectens
CACAGAATGTCAAGATTTAGTCATCATAGTGTTTGTTATGTTCCTCCAAACATCTATATTACTCAAACAAATAGCTGAATGTGGAAGTAATGAAGTTATGACAGACACATGAGTTTCAGACCCCACCACCTTCAGAACAGTCATGGTAATGTGAAATGTATCATGCACAAACTTCATAGGTTTGTAATAGGCATATCTACGATCTAACCCTATATATTCCCCTCTAATGCTAGGCTTTGCCCACATGTGATGCTCTAAGAGGTGGATAGGTTGGGTCACAGCTGTGGAGCCTGATACACCCTGGGAAAGGACAGCTCACATATGGTAAACACTAGAGTGTCTGTCAAAAAGTCATGTCTGTGCCACTGCTAGGCCAGTTAATGTGATGTTGCCCATATTCATATGTTACCCTGTGAATATGAGTATTCTACATATTTGTATTGTAAATCTAGGATACCTATGTATGGCATGAGCATAGTAAAGCACTGTTGCAGATGTGTTTGTTAAACTGCATGTAATATATTGAATTAATAACATTCAACTGTACAGAGTTCTTCTGGACAAAGTTCACAGTTGTGACCGACATCTGTAGTCACTTACACATATACTTGTCTTATGGCAGCTATATTGATACATTATAAAAATTGACTTCCCTGTTTTGTCACCCAGTGAGTTGGACTAATGACCAGAAGTCCTGGTATAACAGGTTGAGACATATGATTGAGCTGCAAGACTGTAAATACAGTGTGCCATAATGACATAGAACACAAATGTGTACCAGGTATCCCCTGAACATGTGTATCTATACGTATGTTCAGCTGAAATGCACAAAAGTAATAACATGGGTCACAAGCAGTCCAGAAAATATGATGTGCATGTTGCACATGTGTGTAACATCACTGTCACTGCATACAACAAAATAAAATATGTACTGCTACTGACTGTTGCATTGCCATGACACTGATATGGGTACTACAGTAGGCATGCTTATCACAAAGTAATCAGAGAATTATATAACTGTGTTATGACCCACTGTCCATGCCTACCACTAACAGCTTTATCAGCACCCATATATACCGGATATCAAAGTGTACACACCCCTGTTGGAATGCAGGGTCTGTGTGCTTGCTGTATGCCAATGAGACCACAGGAAGTCATGTCAAAATGTTTCTCACCTCAGATTTGATCCATAACCTGTAAAATACTATTTAAAAAGAAACAAAGCTGTTTCATGGAAGGTGAGCATCCATTGCCAAGTGAGGATGTGACATGACCTTAGAGTGCAAACCAAGACAAATGGATGCTGTAATCACCTCATCAGGGGTTTACACAACATACCAGTGTAATGGTGTGCACACACATTCAACTGGCTTAATGTACTGAGTATTCCTTCACATATGCGGGAGGGACAGGTCATAACCCAAAGACTGCCTATGCTATGGAATAGACTTCTCACAGATGTCAAGTCAGAGCACCTCACTGGCCCTCTTCAACAGAAATCTTGATGAGTGGGTGGGAAACAGAAAATTCACCACAGGGATCACTCCAGTAGCTTTACTTGACAGAGGCACTGGGAATTAAGGTCAGGTGGCACAATGCCAGGGTAATCCCATGGGCTAGGCTTGTAAATGCTCCAGGGCCATTAACCTAGTACACACCTATGAACCTATGAATGTATATGTTTCCACAGGACAGGGTGTCATGTTCCCTATTGAACTGAGCAGGCTATAGGACACATCACAGGTGGGGATTGTGTTGACATGTGCTTTTGTGGGATCATGTTCCAATTGTACAATTACCATGCATTGTAACAGGGGTGTGTACACGTCATATCCACTGTAGCTATATGGAATCAGCAGTACCTTAACTGTAGAACCATCTTCCACCAATGATAGAGTAATCCCACTTCGTGGACACAACCAAGACACAAAGCACATAATAGGTTACTATAGTGTCTGTACACGGACACATAGGTGCAGACCACAACTTGGAAGCAAGTGCACCGCTATCTCTGCAAGCACATAGGTTCACAGGTGACCTCTGGTAAGGCTGACTATGACTAGAAATCAGACATATGCAAACCACCAAGGCCAATTGCAACCATGCCTACAAATATGTACCCAGTCTCAGAGCCAGTAACACAAGTCAACCTTTACTGGGGGTAAAGCACACCTCATACTTACATGCCATGGATACAGGTAATCTGCATCAGACAGGATAGGTGGGAACAGGGGGACCCTGTCCACAACAGTAGAACAGGGGGATATGCACATCACCCACACTTCTGCCCACATCAGTGGTGAGCATGGACATAATGCTGACTGATGGCAACAACAGCAAGTCTCCATGGGGTATGAGAAGATCTCAGTTTGCCTCCTACATGAATACAGGCATGTGCTCACAGTCCCATCACACACTACAGTCAACCACACCCATGCCACAATCCACACACCATCCATATGGAAGATGGCCACTGTCATCCCTCTACATAGAAATGAATGGTGTGTAGTGGATTATGCTATTAAGTGTCCAACACTGGGAGAACTGGACAGGTCAGGGCCAAGAGTGTAATGCAACATGTACAAGCCATGATATTTTACAGTGTTATGGTATAGTCTGGATTATTTGCAAGTAATACCCACTGTTGATGTGCATATGGACAACTGTATGAGGTCTTCTGACTTTTTTTCCTGTTTATGTCTTCCAGGTACAATGTCTTGGGAACACCTGTCCGCATATGCACCCCTGAAAATGATGCAATAATCCAGTTCCTCATAGTCCATCATGCCATCCTCTTTGGGCGCACGACCCAGGATCTGCAGGACAGGACCGCTCTGTGGGACGAGCTCATCCACTATGTCGGACTGCACAACCCCAATTATGAGCAGGTGTGGCATCACTGCACAGAGCTGATCTGCCATGCCTGTCAGCATGCCACTGCAGTTAAGAGGGACCAGCTAGCCACAGGTGGGGGTCATGCCATCCAGCCCCCACTGACACATGATGAGGAGCTCCTCGACAGCCTTGGGGAACCCACCCACCAGCCAAGCCAGCAAGCTGAAGACAGCATTGTGCAGGTGGGTTCCATCCACACAATGGATGAGGAGCATGCAGGTAAGGCCCCAGAGCACATTAGTAAACCACTGTTGCTTATTCATTTTCATCTGTAAAGTATCTACATGCATATGTCAGATAAGATAGTCTGTTGCTGCAGTGTAGTAATGAACAGATGTGCGTAATCTCTAGTATTGTGGGTTTGTACTGTTGATGTGCTGAAATGCTTCTCCAACCCTGTACCAATGCCACAGGTGTGGCTACTGACATTACGTCTCTCACACAACTGTTTAGGTCCCTCTGGTATACAACTGGGGTAGCAGCCTGCAGCTAGTGAGTATGGAGTTGTTTTGTTCAGGTTTGCCAATACACCAGCCATGTTATGACCATGCTATTTGCCATGCACACATTTAACACACCTACCCACAATGCATGCTGTACATGTTCACTTATTGTTGCTGTTAACTGCACTGCATCACAGTGGTCACCATGGCGGCATATCTGAAGGGTATGTAAGAGTCCTGCAGTATACCTAACCACCTGTCAGTGCAAGATGTGTGGACAGAGATGAACATAATGGTAGGACAAATGGCCTACAGTAGAGACATGTCTGAAATATTACCCTTATACAGTGGCTACAACAGTGTATACACCACTATTGCAATGACAACTCTTCCTGATCTAAACAACGGCAAATTACATGACCACATTCCCACCTGTCACAACATGTAATGTGATCCTAACATGAGCAATGAATGTGTAATATGGAATCCTATGTTAGGACAACAAATATGTGGAATACATACCTTAACAAACACTGGAAGCATATGTGTATATACACTCCAAATAACATATTGTGGAAGCAGCTTGTGAGATACTGACAGCATTCACTCTTCTTGAGTACACACCTTCCATTAAGTACAGGGCCTCAATGTCACATCAAGTAATATATATATATATATATATATATATATATATATATATATATATATATACAGTGGCTACAACAGTGTATACACCACTATTACAATGGCAACTTGTTCCTGATCAAAATAATGTCACAACAAGCAAGGCCTGCACCTGTCGCCCTTGGGATTCTGGATACTGGCTAAGGCTCTTGCCACCCCTATAGTGCCTTTTTTAGGCAAGGTTCAAATGACAAATTCACCACCATAACAGGTACAAGCAAGCAAAATCTGAGGGCAATGCTACTCAATGCTAAAAGTCTAAACATCAAAATGGGTTGACTCGAGGCACTACGTAAAATGGAGAGCATCGACATCTGTGCAGTGACAGAGACCTGGTTCAAGGCTCCAGAGAGCACCACAACATTACCAGGCTATAATTCATACCACAGCTTTTGGCCACCTAACCTGGACCGAAACACTGAAGGTGGAGGCATGTCCATATTCATTAAGGATATCCACACCTCCAGGCTAGTTGCTCAGTATAATGCATCCAAGATTATCCAAGTGCAGCTAACTCTGGGCAAGACCACAATCCAAATTGTAACTTGCTACAGATCCCCCACCATGCCCCAGGATTCCCACACCTCATTTCTTGATACACTGGAAAATATTAGGGTACAACTCAACACCCTAATAATGTGCAATTTCAACTACTCCATCATTAACTGGGGAAACTACTCATGTACCAACTCTTTTGATCAACATTTTCTAGAATTCATATATTCCAACACCTTGGATCACCTTATCCACACCCCCACCAGGGGCAGCAAAATCCTAGACCTGGTCATTATCAACATGGGCGACCAGTGTTCCACACCAAAGATCATTTTCTCATTGGTCAGATCTGACCACAAGCTTATCAGCCTAGACATCCACATCCTGCCCCCACCCTCCATTAGGGAAACCACCGTAAAAAATTTCTCCAAAGCCAACTTCACGCTTCTTAAGACAGAAGTGGCAAACTTCACGACACCCATGCAGACGGACAATAGAGGTACAACTGCTGAATCCTACACAAATGCACTTTATAAGCACTTACACAAGTGCATGGATCATGCTATCCCTAACAGACCCAAGACGCTATCCTCCAAAAAAAGGAAAACAATCTGGTGGTCCCCTGCCATAAACAAACTCTACAACAGAAGAAATAAACTGTTGCAAAAAAATAGTAAAATCCCATAACTGGAAGAACTCCCTGGTCAGCCTCAGTAAAAAGCTGAGATCCCTCATAAAAATCCTCCAAAGCTAGTTATCAAAACAAAATCACCACTGATTCTAAAGACAACCACAAAGCATTCCATAGCTATGTCAAGAATCTCAATAGCAACACTCAGATCTGCTCTGAATTACAACACAATGGCACTAAATATACAGAACCAACTGATATTGCCAACATCCTGGCAGATAGGGTCAGTGCTAACTTTACCCCTCCCTCACCCCCTAAAGAGCCCATCTCTATACTGGAAGAATGCAAAGTTCCTGTAATCATGGCTGCGCAGGTAAAAACCACACTCTCCAAAGCCAAGAATATTGCATCCATAGGACCTGACAACATCCCAGGCTGCGTAGTACATGGATTACAGAATGAAATGCCACACCCACCTAAGCACCATGTTCAATCATAGCCTCACCTCAGGCTTTTGCCCACTGAATGGTGCACAGTGATGGTTATCCCACTCCACAAAGAAGGAGCCACCACGGACCACGGGAACTACTGCCCCATTAGCCTAACGAGCCTGGTCTGCAAGGCCATGGAACGTATCATCATGGAACTTATAAACAAAGACATTGAAAATCTCCAAACTCTGGACCCCACCTAGTTCAGGTTTGTAAAAGGCAGATCATGTCTCCTAAACCTGATTGACTTCTTTGAAGCAGTCACCAAAGCCGTAGACAAGGGTAAGGTGGTTTCACACAGCCTATCTATATCTCTCTAAGGCTTTTGACACCATCCCCCACTCTGGAATTATAGATAAACTCACTAAACTAGGTATAAATCCCTATGTTACAAGATGGGTTGCCAACTGGCTCACTGACAGAACCCACACTGTGAAAGTAGCAGACTCCAAAACCGACTTCAGACCAATGACAAGTGGAGTACCACAGGGTTCAGTCCTGGGTCCTCTCCTGTTTATTATCTACTTTAAGTACAGGCTAACACAGAAGGTCTTTGGCTAATGAAGTTCGCAAATGACTGCAAACTAGGAGCCTAATGATATGGAAATCCTACAAAAGGGTCTCACTGAGACAGATGCCTGGTGTCAAAGTCATGGTCTCAAGCTCAATGCCAAAAAGTGCATTATCATCCCCTTTGGGAAAAACACTGTACCCATGAGCTACCACATAGGCTGTAGTCTACTTAACACTGAAAGTGTGATAAGAGACCTTGGGACACAGGTGGAAAGTAGTCCCTCCTTTGATAATCACATTGGCACAGTAGTCAAGAAATCCTTCTATGTGGCACACCTCATCACAAAAGGTGTCTCATCCAGGAAAAAAAGAGGCCATTGTTCCCCTCTACTCATCACTCATTTGACCCATTATAGAGTACAGCACCCCTTTTGGTATGTATCTCACAATGCATCTACAACTGGAAAGGCCACAGAAATACCTCACAAAGAGGATTACTGGCCTCAAACAGATGCCCTACCCAGACCATATAAAAAAACTCCAACTTTACTTTGCCGCATATCGCCTACTCAGAGGTGATCTCTACCTAACATACAAAGCTATGTCAAACCCAAAGCTGTTGGACATGCTCCACTTAAAGAAATCTCAAGCCCTCCGAGCTACACGCTCTAGGGACCTAAACCTTGTCACCACAATAAACAGAACATGCTGGAGGGATAGATTCCTGTCCCAGAGACTTCCCATACTCTGGAACAAACTACCTATCTATATCAAACAAAGCTCTTCATTAGCACTCTTCAAGAAAAATCTTGTTGATTGGATGGGAAATGGGAAATTCACCCCGGGAATCACCTCTGTGGTTCTGCTCGACAAGGGCACAGGAACATAATTTTCTTGGGTGGCAAAAGCCAGGGTACCTTTTTGGCTAGGCTTGTATAGGCCCAAGGGCCAATAGCCTAGTACCAACCTATGAATCTATGAACCTATAATGGTCTGCTGTCCAAGAATATGTCCATGACATTTGCCCACTCACCTGCAACAGAGGCAGCCATGGCTTGCACACATCTTACAAACCATGAAATGGATCCCATATCCAAAAGGTAGCACTCAGGAGTGGGAAAATAGCCTTACCTCACCATTGCATATACCATGGCAAACATGGCAGACAGTCATGTATGTGTGCATGAAGTATGGGACAACATTAATGTACAAAAATAGATGTCCATCCAAAATGGATGACAACACATGTTGCAAACTGGTCATGGAGGCTGCCCAGAAACATGCAGCAACACTGAGGGACTTGCAGGAATGTCTAGCAAGTACTGCCTGTGCAGTACATGTGTCGACAATCATCTGGAATCTGCATAAGTGTGGCCTATGGGTTAGGGTAGATGGAAGAGTTGTTCCACAAGAAACATCATCCAAGGCTCTCTACAGGTAGCATATGCATAACATCAAGTCTCCAAAAGGCATGTGTTGCAATGTGTAATGGTGTCATGAGACCAAGGCTGAAACCTACAGACAGTATTCATAAAGATACATGTGGTGCACAAGCAACATCTCACTCCACCTCAGGGACATCATCCCCATTTTTACCTTGCTGGTGCTGGTGTACACCTTTAGGTTTGTTGTTTATTAGCAGGAACTAGGCTGGTAGACATGGCGTTCGGAACTTAGAACACTGCAAAATAACACTCATGTGTGGCCCATAGTTGTCAAGCATCTGCAATATGTCTGAGGATGGAGAGGGGTGTCATCCTGAAACACATCCAAAGCTCTCTAAGAATGGCTGTATCTGAACACAGTCAAGGTCATGAATTGTGCCAGACATAACCCTGACTCCACAGCAATAGTGAAGCCACTGTTTGACCTCCAAGGGCTGTGCATATGAGCTGACCTTGCAATCTGGCAGAGTTGGGGGCATTTGTATGGCGAAGTGAAATAATAATGGCAAGTGAAGATGGGCCATGCTAATATACCCCTTCCAGAAATAGTGACTGCTGTAGTCCACGTCGGTGCTACAACAAACCACTGTGTTAAGGGTGTGCACACTTATGCAACCCACATATATGCATTTCATTCAGCATTTGCACAATTAACATATTTGTTTGATACTACATTGGATTGCACAGATCATAAGTCACATATCAGGTGTGTGTAATGTTAACATATGCAGTATTGTGACCCCATAGCATATCATGGAAGAGGCTGGCATGTCAACAAGAGTATGTACACTCCTCATATCCAACTTAAGCTTTGAAGGTTGTCAGTGTAATTAGATTTTATTGCTCATACATGCACTGCTGATGAGATCTTCAAATCAGAGATCAGGCATTAACTATTGACATCAGTCCTCATATCATCCCAGGTATGTGTCAGACAAACACATAGGGGCTGCGAGCAACAGAGCAAACATAACTGCCACACATATACACATTCAGCAATGATGTGGACACTAGTGAGGTATGGTGCACAGTACATGCCAGTGTGCTGTACCGGTGCACAGCAATACTGTGTACATGGCTGCAGTGTGTTCCAGGGGAAGGGGCATCACCTACTAACACAACTCATGTATCACAGAGATGTATAATGTTGGTAACAAGGACTGAGTATGGCTGCAATGCATGCTGTTGAGTGCCATATGTCATGCATGTTGACTGTTGGGTAATGAGAGGTCTGTGTAATATCTTTGTGCCACCTCACCTGTAAGTGTGTGTGTGTGTGTGTGTGTGTGTGTGTGTGTGTGTGTGTGTGTGTGTTTGTGTGTGTGTGTAGAGGTAAACCATAACATCCAGGTCTTAAATTACATTTTTTATTTGCCCCTCCCATGTGGCGAGATGGGTCAGGGTCCCTCCTGTAGGCAAACTGATGTTAGTGTCTCTGACAATGATGATAGACATGGTGAGGCACAGGCAGAGCTGTCAGGGGCTGAAGCTGTGCCATCGGTTGACATCCCACTTTTATCCACCCCATCCCTGCACACAGTCACAATGCCCATACGTACCCCATCACCAGTGGCCATAGATGAGGGACAGTTGGTGGGTGGTGGCATAGGACAGGACAGTGTGGGGACTATGGCAAGTGTGTCTGTACCCAGCAGCCATAGCTGGATGAACGGTGAGGTACCACACAGGCAGATGTATAGGGGTGCTCATAGGAGGGCGGCTGGCCATCATGCTCCTGGCACAAGTGCCACAGCAGGTGTCACCAAACACATGTTTCAGGCCATCATGGAGGCACAGGCATGTATGGAATGTTACATTACACCAGACAGAGTCTGAGGCTCCTGAGTCCAGCTTTGCATGAAGTGGTATATGGTTCCAGTACTACAATCTACAATCTACTCGTACTTGGAAAAGCACTGTTAAAAGTAGTAACGTAATGATACAATACATGCAAGTGTGACGGCATATAACCTGGGATACTACCCATGTATGAAACACATACAAAGAGAAAAGATTGTGGTACTTGCCATGTATACTCAGGTGTCCCATACAGTATAGTCACACACCTTGCTACTGTAATGACAGCACATAGAAGCATGTTATGTACATGGAATTAAATACACTTATTAAAGATGTCATTACCCAGCTATTTTATCAGACTGGAATGTGATCACTGCTTGGGCTGAGCTATGCTTAGCAGGTGTAAGCATTGCTTAAATGTAAATGCTAAGCACCTTTGCACACTGGTAAGCGAAGCCTACATGATGTAAGCACCTTTTTGTTTAACCATACGTTAGCACTGCTTACCGTTGGGCAAACACATGCAAACCCACTTAAAGCTACTCAAAACTGCCTTAACCACTCTGTATCTAACAGTCCTTGTTCTGCATAGCAACAAAATAAACAACCCCTGGAGATCTTGAACCCAGGATCCTCCAGACTACAGTCACAGCACTTAAACACAAAGCTTTCTGAGCAGTACAGCTGTTTTTTGCTTGTTCAAATATATCATTCAGTACACTTACTGAATATTAGTGAACAACTGCTTTGACTACTACTACAATTGTTTACTACCTGTTAGTGAAAATAGTGTTGAATCAGTCATGTTTTTATATCTAAATAAACACATATCAGATAAATATCATGCGATACATCTGAGAAGGTATATACAACACTCATGGTTACACATAACAAGGAGATAATATATATATATATATATATATATATATATATATATATATATATATATATGTGTATATATATATATATATATATATATATATATATATATATATATATACATATATATATATATATGTATAATATATATATATATATATATATATATATATATATATATATATAAACTATAACTATATATATATATATATATATATATATATATATATATATATAGATATGTATGTATATATAACATATACCCATAACATGTAGTGGAGTAATACCTCAGCACCATAAGTCAGAGCCTCTTAGTGCAATGGAATGGAATGTAAGTATTGCAGTTATAAATGTAGAATGTTGCTACAGTAACAGGGGTTGTGTCAAAAGACATGTTGTGTAGGAAGTCACTTCTGATACTGACATGTACGCCATCAGTTACTGACAGACATCATAAAGTCATCATAGTCAAGTATCACACAAATCACAGTAATGATGCTGTGGATTACAGCAGAAATATGACCAATAAATGTGGACAGTCTTAAACAATCTGGTCAGTCCAGAGGTATACACAGAATTCCTTAGTGCAAGACGTATGGACCAAGCCTGACAAAGGGGATGTCTACAGCCATGAAAATGGGGATATCACAGAAATTATGGAATAGATAAGCTTACACAGTTGATGCATTCGCACCCTCCTGTCTGTCATAATACATATTAACCAGAGGAGCAGAGGTCCCAAGCCCACATACTTTCCACTAGTTAGTGATATACATCTTTACAGCATCCCACTGCTTTTTCAGAAATACACAACATGTATGGTGGCCAGGCAACAGTACATTTGACAAATATCCGGACACAGCATCGCACTAGATAATTACATTGAGCTGCTAGGCATGGCACAAAGCATTGTGTAAACTACAGGCAGACTGTCACAATACTGACCCAAGTTTCCTATGGGGAAATACACATGTACATGCAAATATAGCAGACACCACAGGCATGTAACAGTACAGAGTAGCAGACTCCAGTGTGAAAGTGCATACCCACAACCAATATCAACACAGTCACATTATGGTAAGCCTAATTAATAGTACAGTATATGGACTGTGTGAACAAAATCATCCTTATAGTTGCTACTCACACATTAACCCTACATATACTGGCCCAATTTGCAGTGTAGTCTGATACCTGACTGTGGTATGGGACATGTTTCAGTCTGGCCCTGCAAACATATATGCTGATAGGGTACCAGAAACTGGAGCAGCATGCAATGTCAGATAGAAGAGGACCAAGAACACTGACATCTACCACAGTCTGTACACAGGCCAAGTAACATATTCACAATACACTGCTACACAATACTGACACTCTGTCAACAATCACCATAAGTACACAGACCTCACTACTGTACTGACTACAACAGAATGTCCAGGTTTGTCCTCAAATATAAGGCTTACTATACATAACATGTCTAGCAGTCTGATATATCACTGGCTTGTTATCAGGAATTATGTCAGTAAATAATGATATACTGTACATATGCACCTCTTACTGCATGACATATGGACAAAGGGTGACAGAATTGGGGGACAGAGGCACAAACACAGGGCCAAAATATTGACATATTGCTGTGATAAACAGAAAAGTCCTGGTGTAACAGGTTTTGCTGTGACATATCTCTTCTGAGGGATATGAAGTCAGTAACACATGGATGTCACCATGTACTGACTGCAATCATCAGAGTATGCTACAGCATTTCTAAAGATAGGAAATGTGTGAGTAACACACCACATCTAAGACTCAAAACTCTGGCCAGTCTGCAGATAGCCCTACAGGTGAGAGTTTCCTCAACCACATAACACTGTCATGCCAGACTTTAAATCATGTAGAACAGCCATATCCACACAAACCCTGTTAAACCAACATTACTTCAAATGTAGAACAGTAATACTTACATTCTATCCCCATGTCTGGAACATCCCCTTCTTATTTGTTGGCCTGTCTCCACAATGTGTGTTGTAAGAGGTATTCCAACTACCCTCTGTGATGCTGTTTGTCAGACACCGACATGATGTCTTGCTCACAATGAAGGAAAAGGGCCAACACCCACATGAAGTGCATAGTTATAGGAGTGTGTTTTCATACAATTGGCTATAGGAATGATACCACAACTGTTCCACATGCAATTAGCAAGTGGGGACTCCAGTTCATGCACAGGCCATCAAATGACCATGAGCATTACCTACAAAAGTCAATCTGTTACCTATGCAAAACAGAGAGAGAAAAAGAGAGAAACAGAGAGAAAGTAAGAAAGGAAGGGAGTAAGAACCAAGTGTGTTTTCGTATGATCTGTGGGTGGAGAGTGGCATCTGGGTATTATAATGGTTGCCTATATTATTTACTAATACATACTATCACATAGTAATTGCACATGGCAGTACACATTTATGGCTGTGGATTGTCTACAACAACATCTACAGTGTTTGAAAACTGTTGGTCTTGTAATGTGTACATTGGGACATATAGGTCTTCAATATAATGCTGTAGCAAAACCCACACTGCAATGGATCCTGTCATTACACAATCACCACAACACCCACATAGGATGCTGATGACAAACACACACACTTACCAATACTGAGTTTCAAATCCCTACCTGATTATGTATTGTAATTACAGTGTTATGCAGTTATTGCATGCCCCATGGAGCTTACATGTTGGACACCTATCCAAAGGTATCTTTGAAGGTGAGTGATATCAGCAGCAGTGCTAAAGGAGGGGCAAGGGAAGTGTAGTAAGTGTGAATGTCCACAAAATGAGGTGTCAACACAGACATAAACATACTCTCTCACAGAAACACACACACATTATTACATTTGGAAGGATCAGGATTAGAACCCCTACCTAACTAGCTTGCTATACTACAGTATTATGGAGTTGTTGCAAGCACCACAGAGCTTATAGGGCTGAAGTATGACTAAAGGGTTATTTCAAGGTGACTGACGTCAGCAGGCATGCTAAAGTAGGGCAATAGGAGATGTAGTGAGTGTGAATGGCCTTAAAATCATTCATCTCCACACACACACACACACACACACACACACACACACACACACACACACACACACACACTTGCCAGTACTGAGATCCATAGGATCATTGCTTCACAGGTGTGTAGTAGGTGAATGGGCCGGAAGGCTCTACAAGGCTAGGCCAAGAGAATGCCTTGGCATCATACCACATGACAATATCCCCCAGTGTGGCTCAAGGGTGTAGTTCCTGGAGTAGTCCCCAGGGGTGGGTATTGTATTCACCGTCCACTCATCTGGGTCACTGTTGTGGGTGACCAGTGATGTGCACTGCTTCACGTGTATGTGATCTATACTCCATATTGTGGACAGGGTCTGGGTTGTGCACATGCATGTTCTTTGAAGTGTGAAAGTGTACTTGAGGTCTCTGGGGCATGTTGTATGGACAGATTGTTATCTTCTGATGTAGCATTTCTGACCTCATTTGGTGAGACCTGGCTATGCAACTGAGATTGTGCTTGCACCTACATTGACACAATGATACGAGTATTCAGTAGAGTTAGTGGCATCTGTCCATAAAGGGCATGTGTATAAGGCATGGTATTCCTTTGTGGGTTACATTTGCAGACTCTACAATTGTTGCAGGCATCCAGTGGGGAACATAGCAAAAGGACCACTGTACACATTTATTTGCCTACTGAGGGAATGGAACAGGGTGCCATGTCCTTTTACTTGCTGGATAACACACACTCAGTCAGGAGATGTAACACACCATAGTACTTTCTGATGTCAGTGGCACTGTTGTGGTCAACAGGCATGTAGTCCACTGCAATCACACCGTGGTTACTATCTGTGAGGCAATATGCAGGAAACTAACAATATAGTGGATGTTGCCTAGCCAAGTGTGTTTGTGTACGAGACGTGGGTGGAGAGTGTTCTCTGAGTAATAGAAGGGTTGCCTATATTGTTCACCAGTCCATAATGTCACATGTAGGGCTATGGATTGTCTACACCAGTCTCTCTGGTGTTTGACATCTGTTGTCCTTGTAAGGTGGACATTGTGACATATATTAGGTCCTCATCATAATAATTTAGCAAATTCTGACCCACAATGGAGCCTGTTATTACACAATCACAGCAACCTCCACACAGGATACTAATGACACACACACACACACGCACACACGCACACACACACACACACACACACACACACACACACACACACACACACACACACACACAAACACACACACACACAAACACACACACACACACTTTCCAGTACTGAGATTCAGCTCCCTACCTAGCTGTGTATTGGTACTATAGTGTACTGCATTTATCACACAAGCCACAGAGCTTATATTATGGATGTGTTCCCAAGGTACTTCTAAGGTGAGGAACATCACCAGTCCTTGTAAATACTGGTATTGGGTAATGTAGTGGATGAGAGATCCCAAAAATAATTTTACCCAACACACACATTTACATTTGCCATGGGTGAGGTTCAAATCTCTATCTAATAATCTTTATGGACCATTATGTTATGCATTTACCACATACACCACTGACCTGACATGGTTTATGGTTGTCAACAGGTACGTCTAAGGTGGATGATATCTGCAGGACTGCTAAAGTCAGGCTCTGAGTTCTGTACTGGGTATAAATGGGTCCAAAATCTTTAAAGTACAGACATACATGTTAGATTTTATGAATATAAATCTGAAATTAATTATGTTGTAAATATGCTGAAAGAAAAGGCTTACTTAAATATATGTGATCAGCAGTCATACTAAATGACCATGGATTGGAAAAGGAATCTGCTGAATGGACATGCTTCCCTTACAGACTCAAAACAGGATGTATGCAAGAGCAAAAATACAAAATCTGCTTTTAAAGAACAATGACATGTTTTTCTGCATGGAAAAACAGGATATGACACAAGAACAGGTGTTTTTTATACAAAGATCCAAATAAAATACAGGATGTTCACACTGTCAGAAAAGCTGATCTCTGACAATGTGTTTTCTCAAAAATATGTTTTTCTTCATAAAAAACAGGATATGCTTATCAGCATTGGTACAAGAACATATGGTCATATACACAGATCCAAATAGAATACAATGTGTTTCCTCAAAAATATGTTTTTCTACATGGACATCAGGACACTGTTACAGGATATTCACACTGTCAGAAAAGCTGGTCTCTTACAAGACATTGTTAAACAAGGAAGCTTAGTATTGTTTCTACAGGACTAAAACTGTATATAAAGAGCTGTATGAATCCAGCTATGTGAGAGAGGTTTGGTAGGGACACAAGTCCCAAGGTAAATGTTATATCTCTCACATCATCTGTACTATATGAGAAGTAAAGTTGGAACAGTACTTTTAAGCTGCAACATTTGTCCAGTTTTATTTATTATAAAAGTTATTGGTTACTGCTCTTAAAGACAAGTGCTGCAAAGTATATTCTCTCATCAGTGTATATTTTGCAAGTTTCTGTATGCAACAGACTGTGAATGCAAATATAACTAGACTTTGAATTTTAGCAAGAATCCATCCAGGCAAGAAGCAAGTAAGAGCCATATATTTTTTCAATGGCAGATCAAAATATCTTTTCAATGGCGAGGCAGCTGAGTGACTAGCACCATATAATTTTTCAATGGCAAGCTAGCCTGCATTTGAACCTACAATCTGCATTCAAACACAGGAGGAGTGATGGTAAGCCCTGCAGAGGGTCACTTCAGTTAAATTGCAGTAACTAACATTTGTACGTATGTGTCAATTCTGAACAGAAGTATTCCAGTTTATGCAGCTTGCAGTAGTAAAGTTTTTTTAGACGTCTACAATCCGGAGTGAGACTAGTTGAAGAAATTCGCAGTGCCATAAATTCTTCAAGAAAAGGGGGATATCCACTAGCCCATCAGTCCACTGCCTGTTGTGCTTTCCCAGCTTCTCAAGTGACTTTGAAAAATTTCCAGCCATCTGCAATAGCAGCCTGATCACCTGTTTTCTTGCTAACTGGTAAGACTTTTTTCTGTGTCACATATTTAGTGTGGATGATGTTAAAACAGTTTGTATATTCTTAAGAGAGTTTTTATATTCTTAAGACAGTTTGTATATTCATATATAGTTTCTGTATTCCTAGACAGGTTGTATATTACTAGACAGTATGGATATTATTTATAATTCATGCAGGAGTAAACCAAACTTTAGTAAATTACAATGTTGGTATACACAGCACATTAGTAAATGTAAAACCTTATTAGGGCAGGTTGATAGTAAGGCATTATGCAAATGTATTACAATATTTGACTGGTATCTCAAAGAAAACCATGTGAAATATGACAAATGTTTATTGTGTGCTTCAACAAAAACTGCATTTTGTGTATTATGTCATAAAATAATATTGCATCATATTGCTAAAAAAATAGACTGTAAAGACAGATCTGAAGAATTAACTAAGGGTAAAGTGTTTCCATTACATTCTGATGTTGAACAGTTATGTCCTACATGTGAGTCAAATCAGTTACTGATAGAACCCCTAGTACATTTTGTTACAAAGGAATGTAGTAAACTTCTAAAAGACAGACACAATGAGTTCAGGAAGCTTAGACAAGTTATACATACATCTTTTCAAAAGTGCATAGGAGTTTCAGATTCAGCAGAACAGGCTCCGGAGACATATCAAGCAGACTATAAGGAAATTCAACAGAAGTTGCAGGATAAAGGAAATAAATTAGCTGAACTGACAGAGACTGGGAACTTCCTGCATACACAGCTAATCTGTGCAAAAGAAATATATTTTATAATATGTTTATGTTTTGAAAATGGTTAAACATACATGGTAGGATGATAGAGACAAATCATTTTTTTTTTAAATGTTTTACTTTCATTCAGGTAAAGCAAGACATCTATTAGTACTACAGTAAAGTAAAGCATATGAATGCCATTCTTAGCACAGTCAAAACGTAAACAAAACTGTTATAGTGCATAAAATTAAATAAAAATTGAATAAGAATGGTCACTATTTCAATATGTTTTTGGCAAAACAATGTTGGTATAAAAAAGCATCAATGTTTCTAATTGCTGAGTATGTAGTTTAAAATAACATGACATATGCATTTGGTGCCAGTTCCACTAGATATTTCTAAAGAGACTAACATTTTCCAAGATTTTGCTTAATGAAATTTGTAAGATTAGACTAAATGTACTTTATAGTCATTGTATGTACAAATGCAGAAGAATTCAGTACAAATTAAATAAATGTCTAGTAATAAATATGTGTGAAAAAACATGTTTTAAAAAAAGTGGGTCCAGTATACCTAGTAAATTGAAATGCATGAACAGCAAACAGTCTATGTAAATACATACTGTACAGAATACATTGTAGCAGTTCAGAGACATGAACACAATGTGATGGTTAAAATGACATTGAAACTGTGTGTTTTCAGTAGTGTATAAATGCTTGCAGTAGCACATGGTTACTGTCTCTTATAGTTAATTCAACAGTTGCAAAGAGTTAATGAAACAGTTTTAAGTCATAAATTAAATTCTGTGATTGCAAAAGAATAAACTGATCAAGTTAAACTAAAGCAGACACAGCTCATAACTGATAAAATATTTTCACAGAATGGTCTGCAAAAGAAAAAGTTAAATACATTCAGTTTTGGTAGTAATACTTTAATATCATTGTATTAACTATGTAAAATTGCATTTTGATTTGTTGTATCAAACTAAAGGTTTGTTTCTTGTGTTTTCTATATAAAATGTTTTGAGTATGTTTAAAAACAGAGGGAATTGTTAGATTTTATGAATATAAATCTGAAATTAATTATGTTGTAAATATGCTGAAAGAAAAGGCTTGCTTAAATATATGTGATCAGTAGTCATACTAAATGACCATGGATTGGAAAAGGAATCTGCTGAATGGACATGCTTCCCTTACAGACTCAAAACAGGATGTATGCAAGAGCAAAAATACAAAATCTGCTTTTAAAGAACAATGACATGTTTTTCTGCATGGAAAAACAGGATATGACACAAGAACAGGTGTTTTTTATACAAAGATCCAAATAAAATACAGGATGTTCACACTGTCAGAAAAGCTGATCCCTGACAATGTGTTTTCTCAAAAATATGTTTTTCTTCATAAAAAACAGGATATGCTTATCAGCATTGGTACAAGAACATATGGTCATATACACAGATCCAAATAGAATACAGACAATGTGTTTCCTCAAAAATATGTTTTTCTACATGGACATCAGGACACTGTTACAGGATATTCACACTGTCAGAAAAGCTGGTCTCTTACAAGACATTGTTAAACAAGGAAGCTTAGTATTGTTTCTACAGGACTAAAACTGTATATAAAGAGCTGTATGAATCCAGCTATGTGAGAGAGGTTTGGTAGGGACACAAGTCCCAAGGTAAATGTTATATCTCTCACATCATCTGTACTATATGAGAAGTAAAGTTGGAACAGTACTTTTAAGCTGCAACGTTTGCCCAGTTTTATTTATTATAAAAGTTATTGGTTACTGCTCTTAAAGACAAGTGCTGCAAAGTATATTCTCTCATCAGTGTATATTCTGCAAGTTTCTGTATGCAACAGACTGTGAATGCAAATATAACTAGACTTTGAATTTTAGCAAGAATCCATCCAGGCAAGAAGCAAGAAGCAAGTAAGAGCCATATAATATTTTTTCAATACATACGTACACACACAAACACTTGTCAAGGATGAGATTCAAACCCATACCTTTGCAGTTATTGCTACTACATTGTTCCACATTTATGGCATGCACTTTGGAGATTACATGCTAGATAGCTGTGCCAGGGTATCTTTGAAGGTGACTAACATCAGCAACAGTGCTAAAGGAGGGGTAAGGGGAGAGTAGTAAGTGTCAATGTCCATAAAATCAGGTATCATCAAAGACACACACTCTCTCACAAACACGCAGTTTCCATTTTTGGGACTAGAACTTCTACCTAAGTAGTATACTACACTATAGCATTATGCAATTTTCGTAAGCTCCACGAGGCTTACATGTTGAAGAGTTCTCCACAGGTATCTTTGAAGGAGACTAACATCAGCAGCAGTGCTAAAGGAGGGGTAAGGGGAGAATACTAAGTGTCGATGTCCATAAAATCATGTATCATCAAAGACACACATTCTCTCTCACAGAAACGCACACATTTTCACAATTTCCATGTCTGAGATTAGAACTCCTACCTAACTAGTACAATACACTATAGTATTACATAGTTATCGCAAGCACCATGGAGCTGATGGGGCTGGCACTTGTCCAAAGGGTTATTTCAAAGTGACTGACATCAGCAGGAGTGCTACAATGGGCAATGGGAAGTGCAGTGTGTGTGAATGGGCCATAAGCCATTCCTCTGGAAACCACACACTCAGTCACACACAATTTTACAATTGACTGGGTATACAAATGCTAGATGAATACTGATTTGTACTATCGTGTTACACAGTTATCACAAGCACCACAGACACTATACGGCTGAGGGCTACCAAAAGCACTGTCTGCAGTGATTGACATCAGCTCACCATGTGATATCAGCCAATTGGATGTGTGATGGGTGGGACAGGCCTCATGATGGAAGTCTCTCTATCACTGTCTGTCTCTCTCTTCCCCACATCATTGTGTGTGTATGTTTGACATATTATAGTGTGTTGGCCTTGGATATGTGTGAGTATTCCTATCTAATGTGTGTGCAAAGCATAAAAGGTGTACAATGTGGTGTGTGCACAGACATCTGCAACTGACAGATATGTATAGTCCACTGTGCTGTCAGACTCATCTTCATTGCTCTAAGTGTAGGAGCATGCACAGTATGACTTTCTGTATTTAGTGTGTGAATCCATTCCAGGCAGGTTGTACTCCAGTCCAGGGTTAGGTGTTCAACACCTACAGCTAGCAACCTGTTTCTGCAGGATATCTGTAGATAGGTTGATAATATGGAGTCACAATGGGCGACAGATAGTGGAATACTGTAACTAGTGTGTCTATGCTGCTCGTGTTACATGGTTGGTGTTACCAGAGATATTCAGACATATGTACTGTTTTACACTGTGATGTATTATGTCATCAGCTACTGACAGATATACTTATTTGATCACAGTTATTTCCTTGGAAAGACAAGATGAATGAAGCTGTGTCCAATATTGTGGTCTGCAGCCTACATATTCTTGCACACTCATGCCATTCTGGAGGGGTAGCTGCAGACACTTGCTGATGGGTCTGTGCAAATGGTCAAGCATCTTGGTACTATGGTGGCTGAGGATCCCCTTCTTGTACATATATTGACGTAACAGAATGACCAAATGCTACTGTGGCCATACCTCTCAACTGTTCAGATTCACCCAGGTTACCCAGAGGCAGGGCTCATATATCTGGTCAAGTCTCCTTCACGTTGCAGTTTATGAGCACCCATTACTGAGTTTGCAGACAGGGGTAGTATTGGCACACATCAGAGTTTCAGACTTCACACACTCCATGATGTCCATGCTTCTACACCCCCCTCTGTTATTCTATCCTCTTCCTAACATTATGCGAGCAATATCTGAGAAGTATCCCTATAGTTGTCCCTTAATCCCAGCTGTATTTAGGGGTTGGTCCACAGATCATGCAATAGGACATGGTGGGCATGCTACTGGGATTTGTCAACATGGCCTTGCATTTGTGTTCTGTTTACTGTGTTATGTTGTTAGTTGGGACCCCATGAGATAACATAGATTGGCACTATGGGTGAGGCACAGGCCTTTGACAGAGGACTGTAGGCCACTTGGTAGTGATGCAGGCCATCTTTAGCAGGACAGTGCATTTTGTCACTCCTACATCCACAGGCTGCGAGCCACTGGATTCCCCCTGGGGTGACAGGGTAAGGGTGAGAGGTGTTAATCGCAATAGTTCTTGTCAATATTAGTCCATTGGTCTGGATGCTGACAGAGTGCTGCTTACAGCTCTAGGGACACACCTGCATGGGACACCTCTTCAGCATGCTGCATTCTGTGGGTATTCCCATACAGAAGTGGGAGTCATACTGTATTCATTCCCAACAGCAAGGATATGACCTGTGATAAACCTGTGGCTGATGGTGGGGTGAGCTGAATGCATATGTGATATGGAAACGTCTTGCAGCTGACTCACAGATATACCTGGGGCATTCCCCTTATGCTTCCTTGTGCAGGGACATAGGCAGTCTCTCATTACTTCACAACTGTGCCTTTTGTGGTCTGCCATTGTTTGGCCAGACTACATCAGTATTCCATACTACACAGGCAACTAATGTGCTTCTAACCTGTATGTACAATTCCAAAGGTGTGTGCAGTTGACAGTTACATTTTATGTACCCTGTCTAGGGTACTTCCACCTGTGTACTGTGTGTATGTTTGGGCTCACATTCATGGCATGTCCATCTTTCAGACGGTGACAGATATTGACATCTGAACAGTGAGTATGGATGACTGCTGACATGGGTATTGCTGAGAAGCATTGTGGTTGGTACTGCAGTTGTCAGAACATGGCCCTGTCATAAACAGTACTGGCCATAGGCCACCGAGACACAACCCTCCATGCCTACATGCTGACCACTTCCAGACAATATTGAACACACAACAACCTAACACATGGACCCCTGCATATTGTACACATGCAACAATCTATTCTGTAGATTGAGCCAGCTCAGGTAATCTGTGCTGCACTGTTATTAAACCCACACGTACATGTTACTGCATTTCCACATAGAATTGGGGGGGGGGCACCTGACGACTTTAAACATTTGCTGTAACTGTTCTGGTATTTCAGGTACTCTGTTGGCTTCCATTTCATTTTGTATTCTGAACTATTCTGCAGACTGGAGGCATATCAGTAGACTACATGTCTTAGGTTTTATTGACCTACATTTCAGTTTCAGACTTCTTACCCTTCAGAACTAACATATATTTGCCATACCTGTTGTAGTCTGTCTGTGTAGGTTTGGAGGGGGGCTGTTCACCATTGCCATCAATTGGAGGCCTTAGCCCAGCCTTCCTTTATGGTCATCTACACCTGTCCTGCTGGCTGAGGCTGTTGTTGGGTATGTGAGCCTCACTGACATGCATGTGTGTGTGTGTCCTATGGACACACATTTGGGCCACCACATGTAAGCAGTGGGGTTTGTCACCTTGTCTAGTACTGCCTAGTATGTTCACAGCATTATCTGTTATGGAATTCACGCTGCTCATATAGGTGTACATATATCTGCGGCCATCCCATTCAGCCACCTGATTCCCTTGCATGCTCACGTCCATACCATAGATACAACTATCAGAACATACTACTCCATTCAGCAATTGATGAGAAGAGTGACTTACCTTGTGGCTGTGGCAGTAATGAGGATGGTGCTGGAGGGCTGACTATGTTGGCTGCACATACTACACTCCCTATACATGGTAAAGCACAGGTAGTGTCATGTTTGGCATCCGTTTTACTGTATGTACGAGTCAGAGAGAGGGGGTTATTCCCTGGGTCCCTACCATATCAGTGTATGTGCTATGCGGTGCCTCTTTGCCAAAGCCTGGCATATTGGGCATGCCTCCTTCTGCCTACATGGGCAGGCTCAGGTTGTTCCTCCTCCAAGTCCCTCTGTGCCTGTGATGGCCTTGGCAATGGTGGGGGGACTGTGTGGCCTTGCCCCATGCTGTTCCTTCTGCAGCTGTTTCCGCAGGATCATATTGTGTAGCATGTCACATACTATGAACATTTGTGTACATGTAGCTGGAGAGTACTGCAAGGCTCCATTGGATATGTCCAGACAGTGGAACCGTGACTTGAGCATCCCAAACATATGCTCTATTATGATTCTGGTTTGAACATGTGTCTCATTATGCAGTTCTTGTTCGGATGTGTGTGCATCTCTGATGCATGTCATCAGCCACGGCTCCAGTGCATAACCAGCATCCCCCACTAGGTGGCCATATGGGATGTCCCCACTGGCAAATAACTGGTACAGCTGTGTCATATACCAGATGTGGGAGTCATGATAGCCTCCAGGGCTGCCAGCACACATATTCAAGATAATGCCCTGGATATCGCACATGACCTGGCAGTTGATGGAGGGGAAGCCCTTGCAGTTTATGTAGACCCTACCCCACTCACCAGGTGGTGCTTTGATATATATGTGCGTGCAGTCTATAGTACCCACTACCTTAGGGTATTCTGCTATTTGGTGGAAGAGACGCATATTGCTGGGTAACACCTGATGGGTGTTGAGGAAATATATGTGCTCACCGGCATGTGCTGACATGGCATCCAGGAACTGGTGGAGTACCCTGGATGCTGATGCCTGTGAGATCACCATGATATCCCCAGTTGCTCTTTGGAAGGTACCTGTGGCTAGTATTCTTAAGCCTACACATACCTTGGTATCCACTATGATGGGCTCCCCTCTGTTGGTTCTGTGTGTGAGGCGTGACCGGCCAAGCTCAACAATTTTCTGTAGAATGTCCCTGTTCACCCTATAGTGCTCCACTATCTCCAGCTCATGTAGCCCCTGGTAGGTTACCCTGGGTCTGTACACTCTTCTCCTTCTCCTCACTGTGGGTTGGTCATCAGAATTCACATCCTCATCACCCTCACCCTCTTGCACATGTTGATGTATGAGAGCGAGAGCAGCCCCTAACATTTTATTAGTTTTGTCAGGTAAAATTTCCCCATCTGTGTACACCGTTGGTGCAGAGTTTCTGGGAAAAACCAGACTGGAAGGTGTTTGCATAGTTTATAGTAGTGTTCTAGTCTAATCCATGTGTAATTGGCTGATTCTGATACATTACACCTGACAGCTATGCTGAGTTTGTGGGAAAAACCAGACTGGAAGGTGTTTGCATAGTTTATAGTAGTGTTCTAGTCTAATCCATGTGTAATTGGCTGATTCTGATACATTACACCTGACAGCTATGCTAGTTCTCCTTGTTTGCCTTCCTACTGCTGTTTTCCCTTCCCATTGCCTTGCCATTTAAGCACCAAGATGCGGCAAGCATACCCAGTGCTCAGACATGAACAGAGCTGCTATTTCTTGTTTTTTTTTTTTTTTGTTTGTTTTGTTTGTTTAAAACCCGGTGTGCAGTGCGCATACCTGTTTAGGCAAAGTAAACACTGCTAGATAGGCTCAAATACACCCCCTTCCTTAGCTGTGCTTAGCTAAGGGCAAACATGGGCCACAGAGCTCCAATAAGCTTACTGCATACATGACACTTCCCTTATGAGGTCATCTACCTCTTATACCATGATGTTGGTGTTGCACCTACATGGTTGGGTGCAAGCTAACACTGAGGAAATCTGTGATTCACTATCAATCCCCTCATTTGCATAAAACAGAATGCTAATTCATAGTTACCACACTCACACTGAGCCTTCCCTTAGTAACCATTATTCTCTGGTATTGTTGTATTATGCATGCCATTGACTATCATGGCAAAATGCTGATTTGGGTTTAAAAGCCTATTTCAAACTTTTTTCATATTTTTGGGCCGATCCCATTTGCAGTGCACTGCCCTACTCTTAAGCGGCCAAAATTGGCCAAAAAAAAAATAAAAGTTATTTTTCATAATTTTGGAACTATTCCTCATGCCAATGGCCATATATTTGGCCATTGGTATGCCTACTACATTGAATACATGCTTTCTTTGGAGCTGTCCTGCCTCCGCTTTGTAATTTGCAGAAATGTATTCGGTTAGTAACAGAATACATTTCTGCAGGTTACACTACTCCTACACAGATGCCTGCCTGCTTTCTGGATCACTAATTCACCTCACTTGCATGGTTTTCACCAGTAAATGTGGTAATTGGCATAAAGCAGGGGTGTCTGTGCAGGAATAGTGTAGGAGCGCTCGTGCACATCCAGGGAGCTCATTCCTAGATAGCTTGTCGGCCGTATTGTGTGCAGCAGCTCTTGCACTATTCCTGCACTCCTGCAGAGATTGCTGAATCTGGGGGCCTGTATCCCAGCTCAAAAATTAATTTCCTTAGTTGTACTCATTTATTCAACTTATAATTCTAACAGAGTACTCTGTAGGGAATTTTTACAGTCTGCCAAGTTATTACACTCCCAAAACATATGCTCCCAACTATCTCTTTCTTCCCCATCACATCTCCAACATTTGCCTTGTACCTGATGAAAATTCTTTGGAGTTTTCTTGGCATATAAAGTACCAGTGCAAACATTTCCAAGGAAAAATTCTAAATATTCTAGACTTTGTTGAATGTTTAGAAGCCATGCGTATGTCCTTCCATTGTGTCTTTGTGAACTGTTTATCTAATCACACTTCCCAATCCTTTCTAACCTTCTCTGATCAATTCTTTTTTAACCCTCACTCCTAAACACTTCATTTTAAAATGTCCCCATAAATATGGGTTTTCCTAAACCAATTCATGTGTGGGTACACGATTTACAGCCATAGCCTTTGCTTTATTTTCATTAATTTTATATCCTGAAAAAAACTTGGAACTGTCCCAGAATATTCCACAACACTGATATGTCCCTTTCTGGTTTTATCAGGTACAAAATAATATTTATTTGCAAACAAGGCCAACTTTTCTTGATTATGATTCCAATTATATGTTTGAATTTCTGAGTCCCTTATTTTCTTTGCCAATTGTTCTAAATATAATGCAAATAACAGAGGACAAAGAGGACACCCCTGCCTGGTTCCTCTGTTCAGACACAACTTATCAAAGAGGAACCCTCCTGTTTTTGAGTTTTGCCTCTGAGCCCTCATATATTCTCCTAATTAACCTTATTATTCTATCAAGGAATGCAAGTGCTTCCATTGCCATACTCATAAATACCAATCTTACTCTCGCTGCATCAAGGCCAAACAACAACAGCAGTATTTTCTTACATTCTGCTTCCCTCTGAATTATTATTCTATTGTCAAATGTTTTCCTGTCCACTACAAACCCACACTGATCTGTATCTATCAATTTTGGCATCATCTATGCCATTTTTCAGCCATTATAGACAAAAACACTTTATAATCACGGGTTAAAATTGAAATGAGCCTGTATGTAGCTGGATCTGCTGGGTCTTTATTGTCATTGGTATTACAGCCACTACAGCTTTTTTTCCAGGATGTTGGTGCTTCCCCATATTTTAAAATGCTGTTAAACAAAACCTTCCAGATCTTTACCAATTTTTCCCTAGTAGCTTCCAATTTTTCACCAGAATGCTATCTATTCCTGGAGATCTTTCTGCAGATTGGTCATACATTACCTTTTTATCTTATCTCCTCCTATCTTAATTGTTAATTCTTGAGAATCATCTGCCACTAACCTTGGGATATTTAAATCTTCCGTAAATATTTACATTTGTACTTTTTCTTGATTTCACCATATCTCTGCGTTATACATATTCTCATAGAATTTCATAAGTATCACTAATACCTCTAAAGGAGCTCTAGTTATTTTTCTTGTTATAGGCTCCCAGGCTTTGCCACAACCCTTTGTGCTTTCTGTTGCCTAAGTCATTGTGCTAAACATTTTTGCATTCTGGAGTTATTATCAAAAATAGTTGTTTAACAGTAATCTTTCTAAACTCATGAATATTATCCAGGTACCTCCTTATTTTCTCTTTAGCACTCTGCGGTTACACCTCTTCTTGTTCTGTGAGATTCTCTTTATTCTGCAATAATTTAATCTTTGTCTACCCCTCTAAATAATTCTTGTTACTTCTTAACCATATCTGTTTTTCGTTTATTGCTGCCATATTTTTAAACTCCACTTTTATTTTATCCCACTCACTAGCTCTACCTTCTGGAGTACTTTTGATCTTCCCTAATAATTCCTGCCACAGCCTGATGTTAGGGAAAGGTTAGTTTGTTTTTGCTTTCTTGCAATATGTATTGCTTCATTGAGAGTACAGGGGGATATAACATCCTTTTTACCTGGAGGCAATTCCCTTACTTATGAGGAGAGCAATATAGAATGCCCTTCTAACTACTGTGGAGAAATGGTGATCAAAGATAAGGTTGCTATATATCTGCATGCCCAGGTCTCTCACCAGTGATTGCATGCTTAAAGCATTGTTATTTATGTAGTAGTCTGCATGAACATCACCCTTGCTGAAGGGGATGATAATTATTTTTTTTTGTATTGAGTTTAAGTCCATGAGTTTGGCACCATTCATTAGTCTGTGTAAGTCCTTCTTGCAGGATATTGACATTGTTAGGGGGGGACTGAATGACTGCTCCTAGTTTGCAGTTATCAACAAACTTTGTTAGTCACAGACCTTTTTTTTTCTGCCTGTAATTCAGAGAAGTAAATTCCAAACAGTAGGGACCCCAGAACAGACCCATGTGGGACACCACTGGTTACTGGACTACTGGAGGAGATAGAGTTTCTTATTTTGACTGTATGAATTCTATTGGTGAGCCAGTTTGCAAATCATCTAACAATATATGGGTTGATACCCAGCTGGGTGAATTTATCAATAATGCCTGAGTGGGGGATGGTGTCAAAGGCTTTGGCTAAGTCCAGGTAGGCTGTATGCACAGTTTTACCCTCATCAAGGGCTTTGGAGACTGTCTTGAAGAAGTTCACCAAGTATAACAGGCACAATCTCCCTCTGATGAAGCCAAATTGGGTAGGATCAAGTGTTGAATGATTACATATATCTTTGTTGATAAGGTCCATGAAGATACATTCCATGGCCTTGCAGATAAGGCTGGTTAGGCTTATGAGTCTATAGTTCCCAGGGTCAGTGGATGCACCCCCTTTACGCAAAGGGATGACTGTGCTGTTTTCTATTCAGCATTGACGAAACCTGTACTAAGGCTGTGGTTAAACAAGGTATCCAGCGGTGTTGCCAATTCCTGTTTTAATACATTAAGAATGCAGCCTGGGATGTTGTCTGGTTCCTTTAACACTGTGTTTTTAGCCTTAGAGAGAGTGTTTAAGACTTGTTCCTTGAAGATACTAGGTGGTAGACAGGTGGTTGGGATGCTTTATGATATATGTGTCGGGGACAGGAAAATGAAGATTGCAGGTGGGCTATATCCTCTGGTTTTGTATATATAGTACCATTAACTACAAGTTCTGCACAAATCTGGGATTTTCCTTTGTGGTTTTGGATGTAGCTAAAGAATGAAGAATCAATAGTCCACGAACAAAAAGGCTGCCAAATAATCCAATTCTTTATTCACGAAGCACTCAAAGAGTAATAAAATCAAGCGCTTTCGCCTGACCAGTGTCAGGCTTTATCAAGACAGTTTTAAACATGATGTGCCAAAGTTTAAATACACTAACTGAATCTACTAGCCTAATTTGATTGGCTTAAATTAAACTAATCAATTTAAAATAATTAAAAACCAACAGTTGAATTAAATAATTCATTAAACCACAATTGGGTTCTTTTAAAGTGCTAGTGCATTTGACCGGATTTGTAAAAATAAATATTGTAAAACCATAACTTAGGTCACTTTTCATAAAGCATGTGTTTACAAGAAAATAAGAAATTTACGTAATTAAGATCAATGCCTTTGATTGAAATGTACAAAACACTTCTTAGGAACTATATTGTAAACAAAAAACTGATATAAACGTCAAACCCATCTATATATGTAACAATCTAAATGCATTTACGTCTATAAGTAGTATAATTGTTAAAACTTCATTTAAGGTTTGTGTTATTACTTGGGAATCTATCACAATAAAAATATATGTGCAGTAAAAATATGTATGCATCAATCAATGAACTTTAAAACACTTTTAAAAACACTTTTAAAAACACACTTTTAAAAAACTGCAATACTGTGGTGGCAACCTGTGGTGCAACAAGCGTGTAAACCTAGTTACATCCAGCCCAAATACAAAGTGCACACAGAATAATAAACCTACAACTCAGATACTTTATAAAATAGATGTCTGTGTGTACATCTGGAATTGATGTATGAATAAATGAATAAATAAATAAATAAATAAGTAAGTACAGTAAAAACACGGTAGAAACATTGAATAAATAACCTAGTCCTAGTGGGATGGATAACTTGATGTGGATTAAATAAAATAGTGCCTTTTAATTGCAAAACAAACCGAACTTAAAGGGTAACCTACATTATAACCTAGCTCTTCTAATTTTTAACACACTTTTTATGCTGGTTGACTCATTCAACCCTGGAGGTTTGGTTGCATTTAGTTTTATCTGCCATAACAGCTCTTTGTATTCAAGGGAGGCCTCCCACTCCCCTCCTCTTGGATTTTGGGGTACGTGTTCAAGAACCATGAATTTCAAAGTCATATTGGAACAAATGACTGAATGCTTGTAAAAGGCGTTGCTTTCTTTCTTAACACTAACATCATATAGATGTTCGTATATCCTTTTTCGCAGGGTCCTTTCTGTCTTGCCTACATAGAACCCAGAGCAAGCCTCACAAACACCTAAATATACTATTCCTTTGGTGGCACAAGTGTTATACCCTTTAGGGTTGAAGTTGAAGTTTCTCGAGTTGACGTAATATTTACTGTTGTTGTAAATATAATTACATTGCTTACAGGTTTGACATTTGTAGGTTCCTACCTTCCTGCTGATCAAAGAGGTCTTAGCTTCGTGTCTTTCAAATAATAAATACAAAGAGCTGTTATGGCAGATAAAACTAAATGCAACCAAACCTCCAGGGTTGAATGAGTCAACCAGCATAAAAAGTGTGTTAAAAATTAGAAGAGCTAGGTTATAATGTAGGTTTATTACCCTTTAAGTTCGGTTTGTTTTGCAATTAAAAGGCACTATTTTATTTAATCCACATCAAGTTATCCATCCCACTAGGACTAGGTTATTTATTCAATGTTTCTACCGTGTTTTTACTGTACTTACTTATTTATTTATTTATTTATTCATTTATTCATACATCAATTCCAGATGTACACACAGACATCTATTTTATAAAGTATCTGAGTTGTAGGTTTATTATTCTGTGTGCACTTTGTATTTGGGCTGGATGTAACCAGGTTTACACGCTTGTTGCACCACAGGTTGCCACCACAGTATTGCAGTTTTTTAAAAGTGTGTTTTTTTAAAAGTGTTTTTTAAAAGTGTTTTTAAAGTTCGTTGATTGATGCATACATATTTTTACTGCACATATATTTTTATTGTGATAGATTCCCAAGTAATAACACAAACCTTAAATGAAGTTTTAACAATTATACTACTTATAGACGTAAATGCATTTAGATTGTTACATATATAGATGGGTTTGACGTTTATATCAGTTTTTTGTTTACAATATAGTTCCTAAGAAGTGTTTTGTACATTTCAATCAAAGGCATTGATCTTAATTACGTAAATTTCTTATTTTCTTGTAAACACATGCTTTATGAAAAGTGACCTAAGTTATGGTTTTACAATATTTATTTTTACAAATCCGGTCAAATGCACTAGCACTTTAAAAGAACCCAATTGTGGTTTAATGAATTATTTAATTCAACTGTTGGTTTTTAATTATTTTAAATTGATTAGTTTAATTTAAGCCAATCAAATTAGGCTAGTAGATTCAGTTAGTGTATTTAAACTTTGGCACATCATGTTTAAAACTGTCTTGATAAAGCCTGACACTGGTCAGGCGAAAGCGCTTGATTTTATTACTCTTTGAGTGTTTCGTGAATAAAGAATTGGATTATTTGGCAGCCTTTTTGTTCGTGGACTATTGATTCTTGGTTTCCTGTTTACATTTTGCTTTTCTTCCTGTAGCTAAAGAATGCCTTATGGTTTCCCTTATCTAGGGATGCTAATTTGGATTCATAAGTAGCTTTAGAGGACTTTACAAGATGTCTCAATTGCCTATTTAAGTTGAGGAGGGAGTGCTTCCAGGTTTGAGACTGTAACTTCCTACTCTTCGACATCAATTTCTTCCATTTATTATATAGCCTGTTATTTTATAATGCCTTCCAGGTGGGTTTGATCTTCCTTGAGGATCTTGCTTTGGTCCTATCAGGTATGGCAGAGTTAATACAATTGTATAGATGCATTAGTGTATATCCCAACATAGGTAACCTCTCCATCAGTGGAGGTGGGGGGTATGAAGCTATTTATGCCTTCATGTCAGAGGTCATAATTGGCCTTGGAGAAGTTTTTTAGTCTGGTTGCTGCTGGGGGGTCTGGTGTTATTGTTACCTCCAACAAGACTGATTTGTGGTCAGTTCTTACCAGGAGGGCAGCAAACTTGGGGTGGTACAGCAATACCCCATGTTGGGGAGCGCCAAATTAAAAATATTTGAGCCCCTTGTGAGGGTGTCAATCAGATGATCCAGGACATTGGAGTTAATGAAGTCTAGGAACCTTTGGATGAGAGCGTTAGTACACATATAATTAACCCAGTCAATGGATGGGTAATTGAAGCTGCCCAGGTCCAGGGTGTTTGGTCGTAACTTGATTGACTCAAGTAGATCGAGGTAGGCTGGGGGTGTCATAGTTCATGGAAGGAGTCTTACAGCTGGCAATAATTTGAAGAGAGTTCTTACCAACAGTTAATTGCACCTGGAATAATGCATGGAACTTGCCCTGTTTAACCAGTCTAGAGGTATATTTGTCTTTTATGAATATTGATACACCACCTCCCTTAGTTCTCACACCTTCAGTTTGAGGTCTGAATGTGTAGAAGGAATTGTACTTTCCACAGCCTTAAACCAGGTCTCCGTGACTGCACAGATGTCAGCATCTTCCAAAATAAGGACTGCTTCCATTGAATGCAGTTTCTGATTTCGACTCCTAGCATTGAGCATATTAACTCTGAGTTTGTTTTCTGATGGTCTTATTACATTAGGAGTTTTGTCCTTGTGACACTGCCTAAAAAATGCACTATGGGGGTGGCAAGAGCCTTAGCCAGTAACTGAAATCCCAGAGGTAACAGATGAAGACCATCTCTGGCAAAGCACAGAGGTCTGTCAGTCATGTCATCCCAGGCTGAAAGGTATTGGGTCCCCTTAGAATGAAAGCAGAAACTAAGCCAATTATTGAAGTCAATCATTTTTTGTTTGTATTGAGGCATTGTCCTGGGTGAAGGCAAAATGCAGCTTAAGGTCGGGATATACCTGCCTGGGACATATAATCAGAAAGTTCAATCATGTCTCATTTCATGCAGTACAGTGATGTACATCTCAAGTCATTCACACTAACATGGACTATGACGGAGTCATAACAGTACCTGTTGTTGAGAGACTTGAGTGAGTGTGTGATGTGTCAGATCCTGGCACCTGATAGACAGCTGACCCTGACCTTTATCCTTATCCAACCTGGTGAGTGGGACATCTGTGTGTCTCAAAATGGAGTCGCCTATGACTAAGATGTTTAGTTTTGTGTTTTGCCTTAGGGGATTGTCTGTTGAGACATTAGTGTGTCAGGTATTATGTGTTCTGTGTTTAGCAGAGGATGCATTATATGAAGCATGCTTGTGTATGGGAGGTCTGTGATATTTAGGTAGGTTTCTGATGAGGATCTCCACATATGTAGGTATGTGTGTTGTTAGTTTGAATGGTGAAGGAGGTGAGGTCTGTGTGTGTGTGTGTGTGTGTGTGTGTGTGTGTGTGTGTGTGTGTGTGTGTGTGTGTGTGTGTGTGTGTGTGTGTGTGTGTGTGTGTGTGTGTGTGTGTGTGTGTGTGTTGACAATCTGCCCCACATCAGATGTACTGACAAGTGTACAAGACTGCATGGATTCTAGGTTCTTAATATCAATGCATCTTTCATGTGTTGAATTTGTGTGAAGTAGAAGAAGAGGACTGCCAGTGTACATAAGACAATTGCTACACTGCCTCAGGATGCCCATGTTGACCAAGCTGGCTGGAGAAACTGTGGGAAATTGTCCATCCATAGTACAAGGTAAATCAATGTGGTCAGAACAGGAAGAGGACAGAAAGGACCAGATAAGGTAGATGGACAGGAGAAGAGATCTAAATAAGGAAGGGATAGTGGGTGAGACTTGTGATGGTACCTCAGAGGTTACTATTAGTGTTCCACCTGACATTGGAGCAGGACCGCGAGAAACCTCAGAAGGAGCACTAACATTGTGCTAAGGAAAATTTGACAAGCAAGAAGTTTGCGTCTATAACCACCAGTGGTGTCCACCCTTGCACAACAGTCTGCAATGGTGTGCTATGCATAAACAAGAGCAAAGCAGATAATACAAGGAAACTGATAAAAAGTTCAAACTGAGCCCCAAATCAATGAAAAAGCTCAAATGGGGCACTGAACCAATGAAAAAAGCTCAAACTAAGCTTTGAACCAGTAACTTGTAATTAGTCCTACTGTATTTCTTTTGCCATGAGGGTACAGTATGGTATCTCCAAAAAAGATGTCCTGATTTTCAGTGCTTGATCCACAATTAGAACTAGATTCAGCCAGTCTGAATCCAGTCTATGCTATAGCCAACAGAAGTGCAATGGAACACAAAGTAAAAACCAGAAACACTTTTTATCTTAAATTAAATAAGTAACAGAGTAAAAAGCAACATAGCAGAGCAGATCTTTTCTTAAATTAAATAAAAACAGCAGTTGGTGTGAAATACAATCAAAGTGCAGCAAATGCAGTAGTAAAAATTAATTTAGCATTCATAGTTTTAAAGAGCAAAACAACTAATACAAGCAAATTGATGAAAAAGCTCAGACTGAGCCCTGAAATAATGAAGAAGCTCAAATGGAACTCCGAATCAATGAAAGCTCATACTAAGCCCTGAACCAGTAACCTTTAATTAGTTAATCCTACTGTACTTCTTCTGCTATGAGGGTACAGGAGGCTTCTCCAAAAGGATGCCCTGATTTTCAATACTCAGTCCACAGTCAGAACAGGATTCAGCTGGTCAGAGTCAAATCTAGGCTACGACCAACAGAAGAGCAGTGGAACACAAATTAAAAAGCAGAAACCCTTTTTTTCTTAAATTAAATAAGTAACAGAGTAAAAAGCAGCACAGCAGAACATATCTTTTCTTAAATTAAAAAAAGCACCAGTTGGTGCAAAATACAGTCAAACTGCAGCAAATGCAATAGTAAAAATGAACTTAGCATTTGTAGTTCTAAACTGCAAAGCAGGAAATACACAGAAATCAATGACAAATCTCAAACTGATCCCTGAACCAATGAAAAAACTCAAATGGAGCCCTGAACTAATGAAAAACCTCAAACTAGGCTCTGAACCAGTAACTTTTAATTAATTAGTCCTACTGTACTTCTCCTGCCATGAGGGTACAGGGGGGCTTCTCCAAAAAGATATGTGCAATAAATGCAGTAGTAAAATTGAACTTAGCATTCATAGTTCTCTGGGCTGGTTTGGTATGAACAGAGGAATAGAGGCTAGTTGCCTAACTCTCTGGAGCCTTTGAGTTTTTTTCTGGCTTTCATGTAACTTGCATTGCTTTATTACCTTCTTTTATTTTGTATATCATAGTGTACTTTATTTACAGTGTTTTACTTGTATTCTGCTTTATACTGCACATTTAAACTAGGAAAGAGACCACAGCCGTATATCTTGTGAGGTCACACAAAAATTAGAACAGGGCAGTTAAGGTTAATTACCTGTGAACTGAGGGTGAAGATAAGAATTAAACCTTCTATATAAGTGGTAAAAATAAAACATTTCATGACTTTATTGGAAAAGCTCACTTAGACTCTGCCATAGATTGCAATAAGGGAAAGATTAGTTTGTTTTGGCTTTCTTGTCATTTTTATTGCTTCATTGCCTTCTTCTGTTTTGTATATTGTGGTGTATTTTCTTTACACCATGTTTTACTTGTATTCTGCTTTTAATTGCATATTTAAACTAGGAAAGAGACCACAGCTTTGTCTCTTGTGAGTCACACAGAAATTAAACTCAATTGTCTCCCTATTTTCCCACTCCTTGTGTTAATTTGACCACACCATTCGGAAACCTGTGACTTTCTATCCATTTCTTATATGCTAATTCTAATCTGTAACCTTAACTTTGTATACTAATCCATAGCTCTACCTGTAATTACTTTAAAACATTTTTCTAAGCCTGTAATTTATTTTTCATTCTAGTCTGTCCAAAAGCTGTACCAAGCTAATTCTAATGTATTACATTAATTGTGTATACTAATTTGTAGAGCTGCCTATAATTAGTACTGAACTTTTTTTTTCTAAGCCTGTAATTTTAGTTTTCATTCTAGTTCTGACTAAACTTTGTATTTCCTGTATTGTAGATCATTTCATTTCATTTGTAATGCTTCAGAATTTGTATTGTATTGCATTGTAAGTTGGAGCTTTCCTCCTCCGGTCTCCACTGAAAGCGGGCCACTGACAAAACATTTCCTTCCCTCTCCTCTTTTATTTCCTATTGCCAGTATGCTCAAAATTATCATATTTTGACATCATTCCCCTTTAGTTATTTAAATTTATTGGTCATCCCACTGTATTCCAGAAAGCCAGAATATTGTGCACACCCCATTCCAATCTATGTTGCTCTTTTAAAATTAGCGGCTAGCCCCTTAGATTGATAAAACCTCAGTTGCCCTCTATTTCACTTCACATGTAAATGCTTAGTGCACACTATAATTCTTTATAGTAACTAATTTTTCCAACTTATGTTTAAAATCTGCAACATCTAGTCCAAGACCATCAATTATTGGAAAACTCACATTATGCTTCTAAGTAGTCATCTTGGGATTATTGCTTCTGTTTTGCCCCTGGTGACAGAAGGAGCATAGAGGTATTGTTTCCTGGAGACTGTGGATCACCAGAAAGCCTCATAAGTACTTCATAGGTGCCAGCTTGGAATTTGTGCTTATATTTTGCTTCTGGTGAAAAAGAAGCAGAGGGCATTGATTCCTAACTGTATCTAACTTGGCAGTGAGTGTTTGTGTGGGACCTTCCTGATCACTCTGGTTGCTATTCAAGGCATCTAACAAGAAAAACCTATAACAACCCTATAGACCCTGGGGGCTCTGCATCATCTAGGATAAGACTGTTGATCACCAAAGAGCCTATGGCATCTTTCTCATCTTAGAAGTGGTGCTGCTGTTTTGCTTCTAGTGAAGGTATTGTAAGACCAGCAATAGTAGTAGTCATACAGTAGCCAATCAGGCAAATCCCCTCTTTTCATCATTCTTGTTAAAGCTATTTCTTTCTTTTCAGTAAGTACTGCTTGATTAGCTGATATCTAACCAAACTTCAAAATATCTCCCTAAGTACTTCATCCTTAAATCATCAAAGCATTATTGGTTTCGCCTCTAGTATTTGTCAGTGTCCTGTGTATATGCAGACACTGTGGGTTGACATTTTTCCTGTAAAAACACCCTTGAAATGTTACAAATAACTAGTTGCACACAGGGAAACTAGTTTGCAGTGACAAGCCTTGCCTCAGATTTGCAAACCAGATACTCCTAACATTACTTTGTATTCTCACTGCAAATGTCTAACCAATAACAAAGGGCCTGTTGCTATAAATATAAACTTTCCCACTATCTCCATTACCAGCTTGGTGGATATGGGCATGCTGACGCAATGCAGAAATTTTCTCATGTTTGTTAACAACTAGATAATTTTCAAACAAACTAATAAAGTATGAGACAGATGCATTTACACAATGTCACTGGAGGCAAATCTCTCACATAAAAGCACTCCTGATGTCAGTCAGATTGTCAGTATTACACATATGCTGAGGCCCTTAAATGTAACCTTCCCAATCCCCAAAGACCTCCTACATGAAATACATATAATAAATATCCTCAGCAGCCCCAAGTTCACTTTCAAAACAAGTGCAGCCACATCTCATGAAGCCTCTACTTCTAAGTCCATAAGGCAAGCCACAACCCAATCCAACATTCTGGTCATTGGAGACTCCATTGTGAGAAACACTGATGTCACTGTTACCAGACTGAGTAAAGAGAAGGTCACGGTCAGTTGTTTATTATGGGCCAGGACCTGATACATTACACATGCACTCATTCAACTACAAGTACTAGTATGACTAAGTCATAGTCCATGTGGGTTTAAATGACCTGTGCCATAACTTTTTGGACTATATGAATACAGACATAATGGAGCTCTTGGAGTATGTGTCCTAGGCTGATATGAGCCTCACATTGAGCAATTGAGCAGCATTTTACCTTCTCCAAGGATGATGCAATAATACAAACAGAGGATGAAAGACTTTAATATTTGGTTTAGTTTCTTGTGTCATTTTAAAGGGTTCAATATTTGTCAGCATGGAAAGAGATGGTCACAGACTACATTGCTTTGTGTGGGATGATCTGCACCTCTCCTATCCAGGCTTTTGAATATTAGCTAAAACATTGTCCTCCCCCATAGCACCTTTTTTAGGCAATGCCAAACTGAAAGTACTTCTGACATAGCAAAGCAAAGACAAGAAAATCTAAAGGTGTTACTGCTCCATGTTAGAAGTCTAAACATGAAACTCCACCCCCTAATACCTCTCTTCATGCTAGAGAATGCTGACATCTGTGCTTTCACTGAGACTTGGTTTATAGCCACAGATAGCACGCCAGCAGTGCAAGGCTATAATGTCTTCTACACATTTAGACAACCTACTATACAGACAGTGACTAAAGGTGGAGGTGCCTTGATTTATATCAAACAGGATAATGCACTAGAGCCCCTCTATGACCCAGGAATCTCAGAATATGTATTTAAGGTTATTGAAAACACTCATCATCCAACTCAATGCTATATTCACGGGCAACTTTAATTACCTAACTGTTAACTGGGAATCATATATGACACCCATCGTGCAAGCACACAAACTTTCTGGACCCAATTGTCACTATGCCTACAAGGGGAGCAAACATACTGGATCTGTTCATCACTAATATGGGAAAGTAGGGCAAACCTGCTAGAGTAATGTCTTCTATGGCAAGGTCAAACCAGAAAATGGTCTCCTTCAAAGTAAAGATAAATTCTGGAACCACAGCTAAACCTTGAATGTTTAGGAATTGCTCAAAGGCTAAATTCCTTCTATTATGTGATAACCTGTCAAAATGTCACACCCCCATAAACTCTGAGAGGACTGTTGTGATACAGAACTTTTCACAGAAACCCTATAACCCACCAGGAAAAAGTACATAACTCGCTCAAAAAAACAAGCCACACTGGTGAAATCACAACATGAATAGGCTGTATAACAAAAGAAATAAAATCATGGCAAAAATTCAGAGTCGTAGCACCCAGCAGAATAAAAGCACTCTCATCAAACCAAACAAACAAATCAGAGGACAAATAAAGTCTACCAAAGCCAAATTTATGATATATTTTTCCTCCCATGCCAAGGAAAGGCACAATGCATTCATTAACAATGTCCGCAACCTCAAAACCAATACACAATTGTATGCAGAGATCATTGTTAATGGAGCCAGCTATACTGAGCCAGAAAATATCGCAAACCTACTTGCAAACAAATTAATCTCTAACTTTACTACTCTTTCTCCTCCTCAGCCTCCTCATAGGAAATTCCATCAAATATAACTTCACCTACTGCCACTAGGGAACAGGTCCTCAATGCTCTCTGTAAGACCAAGTGTACTGCATCAATGGGCCCAGACAGTATCCCAGAATGCCTTCTAAATCAGGCCCACTAGAACTCTATTTAATTGCAGCCTCCAACAGGCTTCATGCTTCACAAACTGAGAACAGCAGCAGCAGTCATCCCTCTGCAGAAAGGTGGACCATTTATAGACCCAGGGAACTACAAACCTATAAGTCTCACTAGTTTCAAATGCAAAGCCATGGAAATAATTATCATGTAAATGACCAGTAATGACATGGGAAACCTTCAGACACTGAACTCAACCCAATCTCATTTATTCAAGGGCAGTTCATGCCTCCTGAACCTAGTGGACTTTTTTGATAAAGTCACCACAGCAATGGATGAGGACAAAATTGTTCAGATTGCCTACCTTGACTTGGCCGAGGCATTTGACACAATACCCCACTAGGGCATTGTTGGCAAATTCCAGATGTTAGGTATAATCCCTTATGCCACATGTTGGATAGCCAGCTGGCTCCCAGACAGGACTCAGGAAGTTACATTTGGGGATTCCACCTGTACAAAGAGGTCAGTCACAAGCAGAGTACCTTAGGGATTGGACGTGGCACTGCTTCATTTTTGGCATTTAATTCTCTAAAGTCAAGGCCAATGTCAAGGACATCTGGCTGACAGAAATTGCAGATGATTGCAAACTTGAAGCAGGCATAGAATGTCCCCTGACACTAATGTGCATGACTGGGCTTGAAAAGGCCCTTGTGGCTGTTAGCCTAGTACACACATATGAGCCTATGAACATAGAATTTCTACTACCCATTCCTTAAATTCCTCTCTTTTTAATAGGTAGGTGGGGTAGTGCTAGTGTCTTGTTTCTATTTCATTACCCTGAATTTTTTTCTTAGTTATTATGGGTGCATGATCTGCAATAGTATTGGATGAGTGTTAAAGCTTTCAATTAAATGTACATGTTCCTGTGAAATATAATCTCTGTTTTGTCTAGGTCTATTATTGCACCTTTGGGAATAATATGTAAATTATTACTGAGTTCCCACTACTGAAGTCACACCTTTCATACCAAACATTTTGATACATTTCTTCAGAAATCTACCCTTATTTTGTTACATGTTCTCTTCTAGACCCCCTCAGAAAAATATTCATAGTAGTAAATCAAAGTCAAGTTCCTAGTTATATGTGATATTCCCTGCTGAAAGCTAATTATTTTTCCTCAAATTTTCTAAAGTTCCATAATAGCAGTTTTAGATGGAATACAAATATATGCCAGTGTAATCCCCATCCCTCGCCATTAACCCCTTACAACCACAAATCTACCTTTATTATCTTTTGTTACCTCTTCTATCACTGTTGGAGTTCCTCTAGCAGTTAAAATAAGTACCCCCTTTCCTTTGTCCCTGATGTTCCACTGAATATCCATCCTGAAATCCTTTATTTATCAAATTTGCATGTTCACTTCCTTTAAAAAATGTCTCCTGTAGCACTGATATCTGCACTCTGCATTTCTTATATAGGTAAATATTCCTTCATTTTGTCTACACCTATGATATCACTCACATTCCAAGATAATATGGAAAGTATCACCATTATGATAAGAAGCCATTATTTCTAGAAATGAAAAAACAAAGTGGAGAAAGTGCCCAATAAAAGAAACCAATAAAATGTAAAAAATAAGGCACTCTGGAAGGACAAGCCATGATCCTTAAATAACCAAAACTTTAATGAGACCAAGTAAAAAATGATATCCAACATTAAAAATACATGAACACTTACTGTAGCACCGCGTTTTTGTCTTATGTAAAACTTCATCAGATACGAGTGTACCACCCCTACATTCCTTTATAAATACAATAAACAGTCAATAAATCAATTAACCAGTTATCCCAATTCACTGTTTAGAACAGGTAACAATGAAATTCTCAGGGTTATAAGATCTAGATGAAGAACTACCAACATAATAAAATATACATCCAGAATAAATATTCAAAATGTTCCAATGTATTTAAATACTTAAACTAGTATAAAAATGAGTAATTAGTGACCAAATAAAACCACCTAAATAAAATAATGGTTTAAAAATAAATCATCTTTGTCTACACCTATGATACCATTCACATTCCGAGATAATATGGAAAGTGTCACCATTATGATAAGAAGTCATTGTTCCTACCTATTATATATGATAGTTTTTAAATGTCTATTTTCAGCTTTTTGATACATACACTCATTAATGTTTTGCAGGCTTATCCTTTACATATTTTTTCATGTCATCTTCTAATGCTACCATTTTTTCAAACATTTCTTTTTGAGCAGTATCATATTCAACCAGCCTTTTCATTATTTTGACCTCTGATATTTGCAGTTTTATCAGTTCACCTGAATATCTATTTAAATCTTCTTCCATTTTCCAGCATTTTCATATCTGAGTTGATATACTCCTTCAGTGTTTCATTTATGTTAATCAGCTTTGAGCACATTTGACTTATTATTTCCTCTAGATTACTGGAAGCCATGTCTGGCAGCAAAGCTGGAGTTTTCAGTTTTTTTTCCACATAGGGAGAGCTGAAGTTAAGCTGTTGATCAGTGTGCAGCCATCTTGGAAAGCCCTACATATTATATTCTTGATCACAAGTTCTCCTAGCAATATTTTGCAAATTTATTTCCATCTTCTTCAGAAGCACACACTTCTTATTACCTGTTGCTTTTTCCCTTCCTGTACTTGAATCATTACATCACTAAGAACTTCCCTCCTGCACATGAATCACTATGCTCCTTTTCATGCCCCCCCCCTTAAGCACTACTTTTCATCTTTTCTTTTACTTGAATAATTAACTATTTCTCATTCTTCTCTTTTACTTACCACATCCATCCACCATTCAACCCCTTTCATGCATTCTCTGGATACCTAAGATACCTATGAACTTTATAAACAGTCCAGATATGCCAATTTGGAAAAGGCAGGCTAAATAGAACTAATCCTATACCATGCTCTCTCACTCATATGCTATTACCCCAATCTTCATATACATTACTAATGTATCCCCTTCTACATAATTTTACAACTTACTTCTTATCTATACTCTTCATTATATCTCTTGAACTCAAACATTTTGCATTTAAATGTAAGAACACTAACCTTTATTAAAACTGTTTCCCTTCTGCAGTATAAATCCATTTACTTCCTGCAAGATTTTAGAGATATACTTTATAGACTTATGTAAGTTGATGTAGATAATTTACTGTATATACCTGTCTTGTAATTCAACTTGTTTTTTTTCTGGGAACTGCCTGAAATTCACTTTTCTCGTTAGGCCTTTATTGAAAATCATCTCTGCGCAATCAGACTTTCCCAGTCAACAAAGACAGACACAAAATAAATAAATAAATAAATAAATAAATGTTGTGAGAGATATTATGTCCTTATATATTAAGGTACATCCAAACCTATTGTAAAGAGTTTTATCTGTTGTAAGGCTTTCCTCCCATTGTATATAATTATTTATCAGATATTGTAAAATGATGTGTTTATGGAATCTTTCTCCCCAGCTCATTGTAAAATATTTAATCTGTTGGTGGGGGGCTTTTCTCTCCTTGTATGAAATTACTCATTGACCATTGCTTAAATGTTTTCAAATCTGTTATGTAGCTTTTCTCCCCAGACCTCCTCTGAAAATGGACCATTGGCACAATCAGTCTTTCCCAGTTACTGAAGGACAAATAAAATAACATAAAATAAATAAACCAGGAAAAGGCACACTGTATAAAAGGAGAGAATATAATAAAAATATGCAACATGATCTAGCCCAAGGAATCAAACAGGGGGGCTGGACATATGGAATAAATATATCCCAATGAAAGGACAAACACCTTTACAAGAAATGTTTTGGCACAGGCAAGCATGTTATACAGGTGCTTAAGGAAGAAAGGATCATAGGTGATTACTGGGCTACTGGCCCTAGGGCTTTTACAAGCCTAGCCATGTTATACCCTTGTTCCCTTATAGACCAAGATATATAGGCTATATTTGCAATGCAAATCTAAGATAAGCACTGGTTGTGAAGCTAAGTTCAGCACCAGCTGCCCCTCTCCAAGAGGGACATAGGTGAAACTCTCAAGGTAAATTTACAGTTTCCCATCCAATTGTCCAAGTTACACTTAAATAGGGTCATTACGGAGCTCCATTTTATGTGACTTGAGAGTTTTTTCCAGAGGAGTGGCAACCTCTGGGAGACATATTTGTCTCTCCAGCATGTCCTGTTAATGTCACAGGCAAGGTTAGGTTCCCTAGAGCAAGTGACTCTTGTCTGATTTATTTGTAGATGTGCAGCATTTCCATTAAGGCAGGGTTTGAGATGCTCTGTGGGCCAGGCACAAGTCACCTCTAAGCAGTCTATATGACACAGTGTACACTGACAGGTCCTTCAGTCTATCCATATAGGTCATATGTTTTAGGGCCTGAACTGTTTTTGTGAGAAACCTCTGAGGTCTTTCCAGCTGCTGCGGGTGTCTGGTAAAGTATATACAGAAAAGAACATTCCACTCTATTATTTGTCTGATGCGGGCCACGTACATGGGAATTATAACCTCCTTAGCTTTAGATGCTTTGCCCTTACATATTAGATGTGCAACGCAGAAGGCTTTCCTTACCACTGTGGACACATGGTGATCAATGTTAAGGTTACTATCAACATGCGTTCCCAAATCTATCACCCTTGGGCTTGAACTTAGGGGATATTATTGATGTTGTAATTTTCAGGGACTTTTCCTTTGCTGAAGGGGATGATAATGCATTTTTTGGATTGAGTTTAAGTCCATGGCTCTGGTACCAATCATTTATCTGTGTGAGCCTATTTTGTAGAATGTTGACATCATTGGGGGTTTCTATGACTGCACTGAGTTTGCAGTCATTAGTAAACTTGGTAAGCCACAGGCCATCTATTTTCACCAGGATTTCTGAGAAACAGATTCCAAACAGTAGGGGGCCCAGCACTGAAACCTGTGTAACACCACTGATAATAGGTCTGCTGATAGAGGTGGAGTCTCCATCTTGGATGGTATGCATTCTGTCGGTGAGCCAATTGGGTACCCATCTAACAACATATGGGTTAATCCCCAGCTGGGTGAGTTTCTCAATGATGCCTGAGTGGGGGATTGTGTCAAAAGCCTTAGCCAAGTTGAGATATGCAGCATGTACTGTTTTGCCTTCATCTAGGGCTTTGGTGACACTCTTGAAGAAGTCCACCAGGTTTAATAAGCATGGCATGCCCTTGATGAAACCTAACTGGGTCAAGTCAAGAGATTGAAGGTCTTCTATATCCTTGTTGATGAGGTCCATGATGATTCTCTCCATGGCCTTACAGAAAAGTCTGGTTAGTCGTATAGGTCTATAGTTCCCAGGGTTAGTTGAGGAACCCCTTTTGTGCAAGGGTTGCTGTTTTTCACTCTGCTGGGATAAAGCCAATACACAGACTGTGATTGAAGAGAGTGCCCAGTGGTTCCACTAACTACTGTTTTACAGTGTTTAGTAAATAGCCTGGGATGTTATCCAGTCCCATAGAAGCTCTGTTTTTGGCCTTGGATAGTGTAGTTATGAGCTGCTCTTCGGTGATACTGAGTATAGTACTGGCAACAGGAATGCTTTGGGGTATTATTTCTGGGGACAGTGGGTTGATGATGTCCTCAGGTTCACTATAAGTGGTACTATCCACTATAAATTCATCACAGAGCTGGGCCTTCCCTTTTAGGTTTTGGATGTAGCTAAAGAATGCTTTGTGATTATCCTTAGCTAGGGATGCTAATTCAGTTTCATAATTAGGTTCGTAATACAAGCTTAATGGAAATAATGTAACAGATCCAAATATAGGAGAAACACATAGCAGATCATGTAGCAGTGAGACATGGTACATGTACTTTAAAAGAAAAGAATGAAAAGGTGATGGGCTAGCTATAAATGGAAAGAGAGAGAGGACAAAGAAATACTGTAAGGACTAATAAAGGAGTCAGTACAGAGCAATATGAAACACAGGGGGCCAAACTGCAAGAACAGGAATCCAGGTCACTGTCAGCTGAAACTGATGAGTGCAGAAGAAAAAAAGATACGAAAAGAAGGAAAGTAATTGAAAAGCTGGGGGAAAGAGCTAGATGTGATATAGAAAGAAGCAGGAAGAAATTAAAGTAGAAGGGAAGCTCTTCAAATAAGAGAAAAGGCAATAAGAATGGAATTAGAGAGTAAAAGTATTATGGAGCAAGGCATTCAACACTAGTCCTCATAGGACTACTGGTGGATAGTAGGGGAGAAACAAGGGTAACAACTAGCCAAAAAGTACAAGAAGAAGCAAGCAGAGAGAGATATACAGAGGACAGAGGAGAACTTGGAAAATATTTAGCAGAAGGTAAGCTAATCAGGGAAAGATTCAAGGAATACTACAGGGAGATTTGCAAAAAAAAAAAAAAACAGGAAGGTACAGAAGTCTCAAAATGAAATGGGAAAGAATGTAGAGGGTTACATACTGGAAGACAAACAAAGAGACAAGCTGAATGCAGAGGTAACAAGGGATGAAATAAGGCCAAATGGATTTCCCCTAGAGTTCTACAAATGGACAAAGTAGGAAATATAGAGGGCCCTAGATGAGGAATACAAGAGAATATAGGACTCAAGCTAAACATAAGTATGAGAAGGGCCAGAAAAGCAATTATACCTAAAGAGGGAGAAGAGATGAAGGCAGTGGAACAGTGTAGGCCTATCACTTTAATTAATGTAGATGGAAGATTTTGGCAAATGTTTTGACAGGAAGATGGCATGAAATACTTCACAAAATAATACAGGCAGGGCAAAATGACTTTGTGAAGGGAAGGAAAGCAGAAAAAATGGTGGGGACGTGCTTTAATTTATATGCTGGGAACAGTAGGAATATGTTCTTTGACCTGAGAAGGCCTTTGATATGGTGAGATGGGAATTCCTATAGAAAACACAATAGCAAACACAGGTATGGGAAAATTTTGCACTTTGGATACTACCTGTGACACCAGGGAAATAATGTCAGTCCAGCTATCTGAAATTTTGCAAATAATTATATGTCACTTGAAAATATTAATATGATTTATATAGAAATGTGACACTGCCAGCCCAGCTGTCTGGAATTTTATAATCAAATGTCATTTGTGAATAGTAATATGATTCATATGCTTGTCCTACAAATGCAAGAGAACTGTATGCTATGTACTGAGCTTCAAGAATGTACCCACAGTGTACTCTACTGGAACAGAACAGAAATGTATATAAGCTATATGCCTGTGCAAATATATGCTTCAATAGTAGAAGCTGGAACATACAGAGTTAACTTGCAAAACCTCAAGAAAATAAGTTGTAATTGTTTTATGATCGTGTTACCTCTTAACTCCACTGAAACAGACACAATGTCTAGAGCTAGATGTCTTTCTATTGTCTTGAAACAGAAATAATTGCTAGCTTTCAAATGTAAAATCATAAAATACCTGTCTATATCAAACAAAACTCCTCATTAGCACTTTTCAAGACAAATCTTTATGATTGGATGGGAAATAGGAAATTCACCCCGGGGATCACCTCTGTGGCTTTGATCGACAGTGGCACAGGAAAATAATTTTCTTGGGTGGCAAAAGCCAGGGTACCTTTTGGCTAGGCTTGTATAGGCCCCAGGGCTGATAGCCTAGTACCTAACTATGAACCTATGAACCTATAAAAGCATTTTATTGTTATATGACTTCCAAGTTCTGCAAACTTCTAAGAGATATGTACTTCTCACATAAAGATGTTAAAATTATGTTAGTTTCTGCTAGCCTGGGAACTGAAGGCAAGTTACAAAGAATGCTGTCATCCAGGCTAACCCAGCAGTAATATGTGATATTAATTTAAGAACTTTCTCAGAGAGGGAGAGAGTGCATTTAGTGTCTTGTCTTGGATTTAAAAACATCCAATCACCATCAGCACTACATTTGCCTTGTTCTGTAAGTTATTTAGGGCATAGTATCTTTTAGATATAGATAGGAATATAGTAAAGATTAGTTTAGATTCTTTTTTTGTATTTATCTGAGACTGTCCTGCAATGTTGTTTTAAAATATTTCCTGTAATTCTGAACTCTGTAGTTACTGTGTTGTTTGAGTATTGTCTTGTTCTTTTATTCTTTATTATTAAATATATTTATACCTTTTAACTGTGGCTGGTTTGTTTTGAGATATTTAAGCTCTTAGTGTACTTGCATATGTATTTGGTGATACTGTACGGGCCACTCCTAAATAGCCTTGAAAGACTTTGTCACACTTATCATTTGGATAATAGTAGCATTACACAGTAGGATTGGTCACCCTTTGTAAAGGCTTTAACAGTAGTTGATAAGTAGTAGCTGGTGGCAGCTGGTACTACCTTATAGTCTGGACAGAAGAGGACATCGCTAGTAAACTTCTGCCAGCCTTCCTTGGGAGTGTCTCTGTATTTAGATATAAATCAAATCTCAAAGTGTGTGTGTGTGTGTGTGTGTGTGTGTGTGTGTGTGTGTGTGTGTGTGTGTGTGTGTGTGTGTGTGTGTGTGTGTGTGTCAGCTACTTGGGCAGGGACAGAGAGGGTGCTGGCGGTTTTGGCTTGGCCACTAAGCTGAGATCAAAACTCTATAGCTGTGCCAGTGGGGAATCTTATTGGGGATCTGGAGAAAGAGAGAAAAAACAGCCCTCAGACCGACTATGATCTCTCTGTGCTCTTAAGGGAAATTGTACTTTACTGTGTGTGTACTTGTCATTCTACCAATGTGTATGTCCCTCACTGGTGGTAGTGGTGAGGCTTGAAGCTCCTTGATTACTGGGCCAGTGCAGGGGTGTCACATATTAATTGGTTAGCAGTGGTGGAATATCCACATCACATATTAATTGGTTGACAGTGGTGAGTTATCCACATTACATATCAACTAGCTTGTAGTGGTGTGTATTAGAATTCCTGCAGCCTATGTACAGTGGTCACTGAAGGTATTTGTACTCCAATCAGCCACGCAGTGAACATTCAAAGTTCATATCACAATTGTTTTACTTTTTTGTTAGCATAGTCAGGGAGAGCAGGCAACCATGTCAGCAGAGGATTATGGTAAGCTGACAAGGAGCCAGTTGGCTGAGATGTGCCAGGCTAAAGGAATGGTGCATGCCAACCTGACTAAAGTGACATGATTGCAGATTTAGTCATGACTGCATCACAGAATATCAACCAGGAGGACAATCAGTTTGGCCATGGAGATGTACAACTCTCCGAAAATGGACAGCTCAACCTTTCCACAGAAGAATTAAAAAATCCATCCGGAGTTAAAGAGACTTGAGTTGGAGGCCAAGTGTTTGGAAAAAGAAGCAGCAGAGAGACTCAAACATCTGGAGGCTGAGAAGAATGAGAGGCAGAGGCAACATGAAAAGGAGATGCTGACTCTTTGCCAGAGTCACAGAGGTTAAGGAGGAAGGGAGTAATCATAACCCAGAAGCAACAAAGGTCAGTAAATTTCTTCCACAATTTACAGAGGGGAATAATTTTGATAGTTTCATTCATATGTTTAAAAGGGTATGTAAACAGTATAATGTTGACCAAGGGCTCTGGGTATGCTTCCTGACCCCCTTGCTCCATGGTAAAGATGTAACTGTAATTTCTAAACTGTCTGATACTGATTGTTTAAATTATAATGTTGTAAAGAACTGTTTGCAAGAATATTTTAAGTTAACAACTGAAGCTTATAGGAAAGGATTTCATGAGCATAGATGCGAGGCAGATGAAAGTGTGTGTGAATATGTTGCTGAACTAAGCACTTATTTTCATAGGTGGGTGAGTGGATGTCAGGTCACCACTTTTGAAGGGCTGGCAGACCTTTTGGTGAGGTATCAAGCCCTTAGCACTTTGCCTGAGGACATGAGAATCTGGTTAGCTGATAGAAAATGCACTACTGCAGATGAGTTGAGGAAGAAAGGAGACCTATACCTAGCAAGCAGGACATCACTGCACAGGAAAGAGACACCCAGTGCTGCTCCTGAGTCTAAGGGAACCCATGGTTGGCAGCCCAGACTTCCCCAACAGAGTCCGCCAGTAGCAGGGAAGCCACTAGTTCATGTATATGTCCAGGACCAAGGGTTAATTATTTTAAATGCATCCAGTGGGGCCATGTAGCATATAGATGTACATGGAGGCAAGGTGGGGAACAAAAGGTGGGAGAGCCAGTAAGTGGGAATTACAAAATGCCAGCATTAAGTTGTCTCAAAACAACAAGGGTTCCAAACTGCCACAAGAGGTTATATCCTATCTCAGTGAATGGGAAAGAGGTCATGGCTAAGAGAGACACAGACTCTGACCAAACAATTGTAAAGCCTGCAATGGTTACAGAGGGGCACTACTTGCTTGGGAAGTCTACTCTAGTCAGAACTTTAGGAAGGACCCCATTCCAAATACGTTTGGCTAGAGTTCACCTTGACTGGGACAGTGGAAAAGGAAGCAAGCAAGTAGGTGTGTTTTAGGATATTCCTGCAGATGTCCTAATAGGGAGTGATTTTGATAATGCAGTACCCTGTGTGCATGCAGTTACACCCAGTCAGGCTTGGAGACAAGCATGTGGGTTTGTTAGCCTGGGGGAGACCCTGACAGACCACACATTTGCATCCCAGACTGTTGAGGTGGTTACTTCAGGCAGGGAGCTACCCTGTAGCAGTGAGACTGAAGGTGAGCCACAGCTGCTTGTGGGTATTGATGTTCCCTTGGACAGAGTGACTGCAAGGCACAGGTGAGTAGTAGTAGTACCCAGGCTGCCAGTGAGGCACCACTATCAGAGGTTGCCAGAATTCCTGTGGAAGGACAGCTGGGAAGGGTTACAATGAGAGAGTTGAGACTGGTTGAGCTCTCAGACCCTACATTACAAGGCATGAGAGAGGTAGCTAATGAGGCATCTGATTCTCAAGGGAAGGGGGAATCTGTATACTGGGACAAAGGGTTACTGTACAGAGAGTGGGCCCCTGAGGGAGGGCTAGAGGGTGAGAGAATACAGCAGTTGATAGTGCCCAGAGCCTACCATCTAGCACTTCTAGCCATAGCCCACGATATTCCATATACTGGTCATATGGGCATTGAAATGTACAAGGAGAAGTATTCTTCAGAACGTCTATTGGCCTGAGATTTCCAGAAATGTAACAGGGTACTGCAGGACCTGTTAGCAGTGCCAAAAGATAGGCAAGGCAGGAGATAAGATGAATGACCCTTTGATACCTTTGCCTGTGATTGAGGAGCCATTTCAGAGGGTAGCTATGGATATTGTGGGACCTCTGAGTACCCCAAGTTCCACAGAGAAAAAGTATACCCTAATGGTAGTAAATTATGCTGCCAGATACCCTGAGGCAGTGGCTCAGTCCTCTATTGAGGCAGAAAAGGTGGCAAATGCTTTGTTAAAAATTTTCAGCAGGTAGGATTCCCAAAAGAAATACTGACTGACAGAGATGCCAATTTCATGTCAGACCTGCTGGCTTGTCTGTGGAAGTACTGTGGGGTGAATCACCTAATGACCACCACCTACCATCCCCAGACTAATGGTCTTGTTGAGAAGTTAAACTCTACACTCAAGTCCATGCTACTGGCATTTGCAGACCAGTTTAAGAGGGAGTAGGACAAATACTTGCCGCATCTGTTGTTTGCTTACAGAGAGGTCCCCCAGGAACCCACAGGCTGTTTACACATTGAGTTGCTCTATTGGCATAGGTTGAGGGGACCTCTAGATTTAATTTGAGATGAGTGAGAGGGTGAGTGTGAATCCCACAAGAAGTCTGTTGTGGTGTATGTCCTAAACCTCAGAACAACGTTCAGGGAATTCATGGGCTTGGCCCAGGAGAACCTGGCATAGACCCAACAGCAAAAAAGGGTCTGGTATGACAGGAATGCTCAAGCTAGAGAGTATGCTCTAGGGCAGCAGGTAATGGTTCTCATTCCTGTCAGACACAACAAGCTAGGGAGGGACCCTGCAAGGTGGTAAGGAAGGTCAGTGATGTTAACTACATGATAGAACTGCTAGGCAGGAGGAAGGGGGCACAAATTGTACTGTGTTAACATGATGAAAACTTGCCATGACAGGGAGGCCCTTGTGCTAAATATTTCCAGTACAAGGCAGGAGGAGTCTGAGGGGGATCTATGGATACAGGGAGCCACCCAGGAAAATCCCAAATTACTATGGCAGAGCCCAGAGTTGCAGGCATATGATGGGACAGTGCAGCATGGTACTGGGGTCAGCAATGCCAAGGCAATCTCAAGACAGGGGAATGGGGTAAGATATTCCCAGATAGGCTCAACCCTCTCAACATTTCTCAAGGTTCACTTGAAAAACTTGCTTGAGTTTTCAGGGAGGGGAGAAAAGTGACACCAGGGAAATACTGCCAGTCCAGCTATCTGGAATTTTGTAAACAATTATATGTCACTTGAAAATATTAATATAATTTGTATAGAAATGTAACAGTGCCAGCCCAGCTATCTCTAATTTTGTAAATACTCATATGTCATTTGTGAACAGTAATATGATTCATATGCTTGTCCTACAAATGTAAGAGAACTGTATGTTATGTACTGAGCTTCAAGAATGTAACCACAGTGTACCCTACTGGAAAAGAACAGAAATGTGTATAAATTATATACCTGTACAAATGTCTGTTTTAATAGTAGAAGCTGGAACATGCAGAGTTAACTTGTAAAGCTTCAAGAAAATAAGTTGAAATTGTTTTACGATTGTGTTAGTTCTTAGTTTCAGTGAAACAGACACAGTGTCTAGAGCTAGAGGTTTTTCTATTGTCTTGAAACAGAAATAATTATTAGATTTCAAATGTAAAAGCATTTTATTGTTATACAACTTCCAAGTTAGGCAAACTTCTGACATATATGTACTTCTCAGATAGAGATGTTAGCCTGGGAACTGAAGGCAGGTGACAAAGAGTGATGTCATCCAGGCTAACCCAGCAGTAATATGTGATATTAATTTAAGAACTCTCTCAGAGAGGGAGAGGGAGAGAGTGCATTTTGTATCTTGTCTTGGATCTAGAAACATCATCAGCACTACATTTGCCTTGCTCTGTGAGTATGTTATTTAGGGCATAGTATCTTTTAGATATAGATAGGAATATAGTAAAGATTAGTTTAGATGTTTTCTGTATTTATTTGAGACTGTCCTGCAATGTTGTTTTAAAATATTTCCTGTGATTCTGAACTCTGTAGTTACCATGTTGTTTATTGTCTTTTTTTATTATTTATTATTAAATATATTTAAATATTTTAATTGTAGCTGGTTTGTTTAGATATATTTAATGTCTTAGCGTACATGCTTATGTATTTGGTGACACTGTATAGGCTACTCCTAAATAGCCTTGAAAGTCTTGGTCACACTTACCATTTGGATAATAGTAACATTACACAGTAGGATTGGTCACCCTTTGTAAGGGCCTTAAAAGTAGTTGATAAATAGTGGCTGGTGGCAGCTGGTACTACCTTATTTTCTTGGCAGAAAGGGGCATAGCTAGTAAACCTGTGCCAGCCTTCCCCAGGAGTGTCTGTGTGTTTTTATATAAATCACATCTCAAAGTGTGTGTGTGTGTGTGTGTGTGTGTGTGTGTGTGTGTGTGTGTGTGTGTGTGTGTGTGTGTGTGTGTGTGTGTGTGTGTGTGTATGTGTATGTCAGCTACTTGAGCAGGGACATGAAGCACTGGTTGGGCAGAGAGGGTGCTGGAGGTTTTGGCTGGGCCACTCAGCTGAGATCTCAACCCTATAGCTTTGCCAGTGGGGAGTCTTACTGGGGATCTGGAGAAAGAGAGAGAGAAACCAGCCCCCAGACTGACTGTGAACTCTGCACGCTCTTAAGAGAAATTGTACTTTACTGTGTATGTACTTGTCATCCTCCCAATGTGTACATCCCTCACTTGTACTAGCGGTGAGGATTGAGGCTCCTTGATTACTGGGCCAGTGGAGGGCCATCACACTACCATATACCAAGAGTCAGAAATTGAAATATTCATAAATAGAGTATTTGAGGAGAAAGGATAGCGAGGGGGACCAGACAGGGTGCCCACTATCCTCAGACCTGTTCACAGTTATGATTTAGAAGCCTGTATTGGAAGTCAAACACAGTTTAGCAGTGCTTATAGAAAATCAGTGGATTTAATCTCAGTTTTTATATGCAGATGATTGCACATTTATGTCAGATAATGTGGCTGCATCAATGGGAGCTGTAAGAGAGGCATTCAGGAACTTTAAGGAAGTGGTGGTACTCAGACGTAACAACAAAAAGACAGTGGTAACAAAATTAGGAAAAAGAAGTGGAAATGAGGAATAGGTGAAATAGAAAACATTGAGTTACCCAGTACATAAGGCACTATGTTAGGAACATGGTGAGAGAGACAGTTGGGAAGAACCTAGAGGAAGTTGGAAAAAAGTAAGGGTACTCTACAGAGGAGGGGATAAGACTTAGAATTTGCTTGGGCGAATTAATCCAGCAAGGATGATGATTCTACCAGTAATCCTGCACCTACTCCACAACATTCAGATAGACCCTAGGGACAAAAAGTTACAGCAAATGCAGAAAAACAGAGTAGTGAGTTAATAAGGGCAAGAGGGAAAAGAATGAGCAGGGTAAAAATTGAGAATAAAAAAGGAAAAGGGGAGGCTAGGCATCCCACATATATCAGCATATGCACTGACATGTAACATCATTAACTTTATAGAAACAGATAAGAATGAGGTTAAGCAACAGAGAGTACAACAAAAGACATGGAGAAGCTTACTAAAACATATGAATGAAGCAGCACTGAAAGAACCGGCATTCATGAAATAGTGTAAAAATAACCCCAAAAAAACTATGAAGAACAAAAGGGTGGTGCAAAAACAGAAAAGAAAATAGAAAGTGTGGTAGAATGAAATGTCTAACCGTTTTTAAACACTGAGGTCTGAAATGATCATCATGGAACAAATAATGTGTTGTATAACAAGCTGTTGTTGTTATGTCTTTCGGCTTTTCCCGGTTAGGGGTCGCCACAGCGGAACTCCAGTCTGCTAATGATTGGCAGTAGATTTTTACATGCCGAGTTGCCGGCCCTGATGCACAACCTTCAACGAAGGTACGCCCATTCATGCATGTCTCCACACAGAAGACGCTCTAGCTGAGAATCAAACAGGACAACGTCTTATTGTGAGGTGACAATGCTACTGCAACACAACCACCGTATGCAAGCTATTAGTTGGTAATTAATTCTGTCTAGAGTTATCTGTAGTTTAATGAATTCAGTCTGTGATTCCCAAGGGTTCTGCCTTGAGGCAGTATGTTCCTTGGCAAGTATGTAGACTCCACCACAACTGCCTTCAAGTCTGAGCCCAGAAGCCATGAAAAGTACAAAATGCTGGTCAAGAGATTTGCTTTCTTTACATTTAGACCAGCTTCAACTATGCAAACATGGATGGTTTCCAAATGCAACAATGCCTCAAGATCAGGTAATTTATTGCTTAGCCTTCTGGACTTAAGGACAGTCAACTTAATATGACCCAATTTAGGGAACTGTTAGTTATGTTAGAAAGACCATCAGCTTGACTCTGATTAAAAAGGCACTTTAGGAGCAGCAAAGACTATAGCCAGTATATAGAAGCCTTGTAACGAAAGGTGCAGGCCATCTTTAGTGAAGCAAGCTGAACTGACAAGCATCTTGCACAATGCTGGCAAATGCTGGATTCCCCTTGGAATGCCACCAGCTATTTATCCAATTGTTAATGCCAGTTATGATTTCTTTGTAGCTAGGCATCATCTGAGGTGAGTGAAAGATGCCATTCAGGACTAGTGCCTTACCTGCATTTGTAACATGTGTGAAGAGTTCTGATATGTCTATCTATATATCCCTTGGGTTATACTTCTCAAGTCAGTCACTACCACATGTACTATTAACATGCTGTAGCCGTATTTGTAATAAATTAAGGTTCTTTGGGCCTTTGTAATATCAGAGATCCTGACATTTGAAAGACCACTCACTGTAACATTCTCTTTATCCAGCCTTGTGAGTAATGAATTATTGTGCCCAACAATAGTCACCTATCACTAAAAATTTCTGTTGGTGCTATTCAAAATAATAGATTTGGAGTTTTGTTTTTTTGCTTTTTTTTTTTTTTTACCAAAATTAACTTTTTCTGGAGGTATGCTTGAGTTTGACAAGTGGCCTGATTTTTGAAAAAGTCCATTCACTCCTATAAGAGTATTTACAGTGCAGATAAGTTCAGGGAAGATGTGGGGTGGAGTTGCTGTTAGTGTTTGTATGTACGTGTGCATGTGTGTCTGTCGAGGTATTAATGAGGCAGCAGGAATGTATATGTGTGTTTCTGCCTGGTTGTTCACAAGAGGAGGTCTTTTTAAAAGCTGTTAGTACTTTGCAATACTTACAAACAGAAAGTGGAGCAGAATGAAGTGTGTTTAAAATCTTTTACCTTCTCATAGGTTCATATACAAGTACTTGGTTAACTGTCCTTAAGGAGCATTTTAAACATACCTAATTTTCTTTTACAAGGTGAAAATCAAATGCTCTACTTTATGTCTATGAGGCAAACACTTAACCATTATATCAAATCCTTAATAGTCTGCCACAGTAACTTTACATTTCTGCCTACTGCCCCTCTCAGCTGTCACTGCTTATGCAGAAAGTCTCTGATTTTGTCTAGACACACATAAAATTTTTAATTTTCTGCTAGGTCACTAAGGATTACAGTCAGTCAATAATGCCAGGCAAAAAAATGCATACTGATGAAAAGCCTGCTATTCCATAATCTTTTTAAAGTGAATTAGAGCAATATTTAAAAATTACCAATTATTTTGGTCCTTTTATTTCCCTGTTATTTTTGGATTTGACAATAATAAAGAATTCGAGAGGTATGTGCTGTCTGTTTGAATGCATTTTCTTTTTTTTTGTAAGTGGTACTACATGGAACAGATAAAGCTTTATGCAATATAAAGAATTATGATCGAATCACTGATCATGACCTTCTGTCATAGGATCTTGACATGGATGTCAAGAATCACCTCTCAGCCTTCATCCTTGAGGTGAATTTCTTTGTATACAAGTCTTAAACACATAAGTTACTTATGATCATAGACCCTATCATAATTCTCTGTTTTCAATATTGTTAAGTTGTGTTACAAATGCATTACATTTGAATAGACTACATACAGTATAATAAATGGAAATAATGATGCAAAATTATTTTTGCAACAAGGTTGCAAAGCCAAAATACACATTTTTCATAAGATCATAGGAAATTAATAGGCTAATAGCCCAAGGGCTTTTACAAGCCTATCCAAGTTATATTCTTATTTCCAGAATCAGCACCTAATGCTGTGTCAAAGAGCAACACAAGTGTAATCCCTGGGGTGAACTTATGGTTACCCATCCAATCGTCCAGATTGCATTTGAAGAGGGCCAATGAGGTGCTCTATATGACATGAACTGGGAGTCTGTTCCAAAGGTGTGGTTACTTCTGTGAGACAAATCTGTCCTTCCAGCAGGTTCTACTAATGTCATATGCCAGATTAAGGTCTTTAGAGCGAGTAACCCATTTACCATTTGACTTGTGGATATGCAGCATTTCCAATAAAGCAGGGTCAGAGATTGCTTTATATGCAAGGCAGAGATTGCCTCTAAGTAGTCTGTATGAAACAGAATAAAGTGACAGTGATTTCAGATGATCCACATTGGACAGATGCTGAAGACCTTGAATTTTCCTTTTGAGGAACCTTTGTGGTTTCTCCAATTGCTGTAGGTGCTTGGAAAGGTACATACCAAAAGGGGCATTGTACTTAATTATTGGCCTGATGAGGGGAGTACAGGGAGGTTATAACTTATTTTTTTATGGAGGCAATGACATTACTTATGAGATGAGCAATATATAATGCCCTTCTTACCACTGTGGAGACATGGTGATCAAAGGTAAGATTACTGTCAACCTGTGTGCCCAGGTCTCTCACCACTAAGTGCATACTTAGGGTGTTGCTATTGATGTGGTATTAGCAGGAACATCTTTCTTACTGAAAGGGATGATAATACATTTTTGTAGAGTTTAAGGCCATGACTTAAGACCCTCTTGTAGGATGCTGAAATCATTTGGATAGTCTATGACCACTCCCAGTTTGCAGTCATCAGCAAACTTTGTCAGCCACAGACCTTTTGCTTCCAAACAGTAGAGGTCCCAGGACTGATCCCTGTGGAACACCACTGGTTACAGGTCTGCTGTTGGAGATGGATTCCCCTGTTTTGACTATATGTGTTCTATCAGTGAGCCAGTTGGTGACCCGTTTAACAATATAAGGTCTGATAGCTAGCTGGGTAAGTTTGTCAATGATTCCTGAGTGAGGATAGTGTCAAAAGCCTTGGCTAAGTCTAGGTAGGCTGTATGCACAGATTTCCCCACATTCAGGGCCTTGGTGACCATCTCAAAGAAGTCCACCAGGTTTTACAGGCATGATCACCTTTGACAAATCCAAACAGAGTAGTGTCAAGTGTTTGAAGATTACATATATCTTTGTTGATAAGATCCATGATGATTCACTCCGCGGCCTTGCAGATAAGGCTAGTCAGGCTAATAGGTCTATGTTTCCTGGGTTAGTGAAAGCACCACCTTTGTGCAAGGGAATTATGGTGGCCATTTTTGATTCAGCTGGTATGAAGCCGGTGATTAGACTATGATTGAAAAGAGTACCCAATGGTGTTGCTAATTCTTGTTGGAGCCCATGTAGGATGCAGCCAGAGCTGTTGTCAGGCTCCATAGATGCTGTGCTTTTGGCCTTACAGAGGGCATTTATGATCTTTAGATATACTAGGTAGGTGACAGGTGGTAGGGGTGTCATGGGGTATGTGTGGTGGGGACAGGGGAGTGAAGTTTTCACAGAACCTGTCAGCCAACAGATTAGCTATGTCCACCAGCTCAGTATATGTGGTATCATTAACTACCAGTTTGGCACAAATCTTAGCCTTTCCTTTTAAGTTATGGATGTTACTAATGAATACCTTATGGTTGTCCTTAGTTGAGGAAGATAATTTGGATTTGTAGTTTGCTTTGGAGGACTTCATAAGAAGTCTTATTTGCTTGTTTAAGCTGAGGAGGAAGGGTTTCCAGTTTAGGGTTTGTTCCCTCTTACTTTTAGACAGCAATATGTCCTCTTATTGTAAAGCCTGTTAATGGCAGTTGTCCATCAGGCAGGATTGCTCTTCCTTGAAGAGCTTGCTTTGGTCCTATCAGATACAACCAAGTCAATGCAGTTATACAGGTGTTTGTATAAAGCATTTGTGTAGAACTCGGCATAGTTGCCAATTCCATCGGGGGGGGGGGGGGTTGCAGTGAAGTTATTTATACCATCCTGTAAGAGTTATGATCTGCTTTGGAGGTGTTTTTTAGTTTAGTTGCTGGTGGGGGGGGGGGGCAGGTGTGATAGTTATTTCGAATGAGACTGATTTGTGATCACATCTCATCATGACAGACCTCACAGTGTTAGTGCTACAGTGGTTCCCCTTATTGGTAATCACCAGATCCAGGATGTTGGCACTCCTTGTGGGGGTGTCAACCAGCTGGTCCAGGGCATTGGAGTTAACAAAGTCAAGGAACCTTTGAGCAAGTGAGTTTGACCACAAGTAACTTACCCAGTCATTGGGTGGGTAGTTGAAGTCACTCAAAAGCATAGTGTTCGGATGTATCTTGAAAGACTCAAGTAGATCCAAATAGGCAGAGTGGAAGTATCGATTCATGGAGAAGGTGCTGTAGCTGACAATGACTTGAATATGTGTCCTACTAATAGTTAATTGCACCTGAAGTATCTCCAGGGAATCATGCTGTCTAACCAGTCTGGAGGTGTATTTATCTTTAATGAATATTAATACACTACCTCCTTTAGTTTTCATGCACTCAGTTTGTGGTCTGAACATGTGGAAGGACGTGTAGCCCAGTATGGCTGCGGTGCTCTCCACAGCCTTGAGCCAGGTCTCCATCACTACACAAATGTCTGCATCTTCCAAGGTGAGGACTGCTTCCAGTGAGTGCAGTTTCATGTTAAGACTCCTAGCATTTAGCAGCATAACCTTGAGGTTGTTTTTAGAGCATGACAGAAAAATGAATCAAAATACTAGCATTATGTTCTTACTCCTCCTTCAGATATTAAAGAAAAGTGAACTGCATGTGAAGAACAAGTTTGTATCTGTATTAGACATTTTACTCTCACTCATAGTGTTACAATGTCAGTGTATTAGTATTAGTGTTTTCCGTGAATGTTGCACATTTTGCAGTCTGCCAAACTTGAACTGATTACAATGTATTACAATAGTTACATTCCATTCTTGGACAAAGGTAATCTGAGTTGCAGTTGTAGCCTTGTATTAAACTATTTTCTGCAAAATATTGTTAATGTGTTTTATGAAAATGATATATTTAAATAGATCTGCACACTGCACATTGATTTGAAGTAACATTACTATATCCTTAACTGTAACCAAGTTACATAACTGAAATTTATACGCTTTATCAGAAGAATAGTGATATAGTGAACAACGGAAGCTAATATCAACACTAAACCCTTATTACAAGCCTCCAAAAACTGAAAAAGATATATATATATATATATATATTTGTTTTTTTTTAATTTGTATTCCACAAAAAGAATATGCATTTCATTATTGTTGTATTAATGAACTTTGACCTTCATTGATTACACTACATAAAAGATGACCAAGCAACACTTACAAAACTAAACAACTATGAAAACAAACAACTCTATATTTAATTAGAAGTGGAAAAAAAATGCTCAGAGACTGGGACTCATAGAAAATAGCACTACAACATGAAATATCATGTACTGATGAGTTGACTTGCACTGCAGTTTTAAAATCAGGTTTATTGTCATTCAAATTCAGGCAAGACAATATCTCTTTACTTGAAAATTTGCATGGCTATGAATTGCAGCAATTTGCACTTGGAAAAACTAGAGGAGTATGTACCACCTGCACTGTAGTGCATACATACACTGACCTCCTTCTAAGGAAACACAAGTAGACAGACGTGCACACACACACACATACACACCTACTTATATGCATGCCCACACACACACACACACACACACACACACACACACACACACACACACACACACACACACACACACACACCTACTTATACACACACACACACACACACACACACACACACACACACACACACACACACACACACACACACACACACACATAGCATTACTTACCTCCATTAGTTATCTATGCAGGTTGAAGTAGCTTTGATTCACCCCTCAGAGATTCAGACCATTAAAATATAAAAGTATGCTACATAAAGATGAGGTTCATTCCTAAAACCTTTGCATTCCGGCCTTACCTTACACTTACATAATTTGGGTATCTGTGAATCTGAACTACGTAAACGCTGTAAGTTGACAGCATGCTAGGAAAGTAATTTGCATACATACTGCATTCACATGTATTACTCTGAACCTCCCGATGTAAAGAGCACAGTGGAAATGCTAAGCATTGTAGGGAGAGGTCTATGAATAAGAATAGTCTTGCAAAGCATGCAGAGCAGTTTTCTATTTTTTTGCATACTTCACAAATGAACATAAGTACTCTGCAAATTTAGAATGACACACTAACAGTGCTGAGCAGAAGTAGATTGGCAACTCTGATAATTAACAGGTTACCATTAAAGTTTTATATGTTGAGCTACTTTAATATTAAGAACAGATTTATAATGGAACTTGTATAGAAATATCAGTGTTATGTTCCTACTGCAATCTTGAAGCAAACAGAAATATATATATTTATCACAGGAGCAATGCTAGTATTATGGTAATAAGCATTACTTCATTAAGGAAAATGTTTCAGAATACCATGTCATCATGTAACTATTTTGCATGTAATAACAATTTCTACTTAGTGATGGACTGGACGATAAAAGCACCCTAATATATGGGCAGTATCATGCTTAAGTAATACAAAGTGTGTTAAATAAAAGTTAATTATGCAAAGCAGGATTCAGACTGCATTATCAAATTCATTAATGAAATAAGTAGAGTGTTAGGGAAAGGTACACGCATGTATACAAACTTACAAAAGAAATGTATTTACTGTAGTATTATTATAAACTTCTTCAGATAGTCTTGAGAAACCTGCAATTGTGTTTTATATATATATATATATATATATATATATATATATATATATATATATATATATATATATATATATATATATATATACTGTAAAACAGTTTATTGTAAAAAAATTAGTAGACATGTTAAATAGCACAAGCAAAATGCATTACCTATTCAACAGTATAAACTTTTTTATATTTCAGCTTTCAATTTCCACAGGAGGTCAGCTTGCCATTCTTGAACACAGTCTTTGTGCCAACACTGGTTATAAAACTGTACAATAACATTGGCACAGATCCAGTAAAGCCTACACAGCTTGCTAAAACTGCGTGTGCATTGAGCCATGGGGCAAACATGATAGCGCACTGTTTTATATTCACAGGCTGTGTGGAGCCATGCAAACACGATAAACATCATGACATGCTAATTACAGCATAAGCAGCTGAATTGTAACCTAATCAGCGAATCCAAGATGGAGGAGCTCTTCAACAAGTTATAAAGCAATTGTGTAGACTCAGTGCAGGTTTGCCTGAGAATTCCAAAACCTATTGAAATACAGACATGGCAACTACTTTTCAGAGAAACAACGTTAGGGGCTGCTGCTCCTCTTACATATGTGCATGTGCGATAGGCCCAAGTCTGTGCTGCTGCTGCTATTAGACCTCAGCCAAGAAGGAAAAGGGTGTTTAGACCCCATTTAGCTTTTGATGGTCTGCATAAGGTGGAAATTGTGGTTAAAGACACACTACAGGAACTCTGCACCCTCTCTCATCCTCATTTGGGAGCAATAGCAAACCGAGGGGAATCAATACCTGTGAATACTAAAGTATGTGCAGCACTTAGAATATTAGCTACAGAAACCTTCCAGAGACCAACAGGGGATATGCTGTGGGTGTCACAGGCATCAGCATCCAGGATCCTACATCAATTCCTAAATGCTATGCTACAACGTGCCAGTGACTACATACATTTTTCCAGTACACCCGACAACAGCGCTACAACTATGCAGGATTTGTACCCTGTAGCATACTACCCTGAAGTTCTGGGTGCCACAGACTGCATGCATATTGAGATCAAAGCACCACATGGGGAACAGGGAAGGGTGTACATAAACAGAAAGGGCTTCCACTCCATTAACTGCCAGGTCATGTGTAATGCTAAGGAAATCATCCTGAATGTCTGTGCTGGCAACCCAGACAGTTAACATGATTTCCATATCTGGCAAACTCTCAACTCTATTATGGGTTTTCTAAGGAGGAATATCTCACATGGTCATTTACTGCAGGATGCAGGTTATGCACTCGAGCCATGGTTGATGATGACCTTCAGAAATGCATACCCACTCGCTGAAGAATGCTATAATGAGGCACACACTCAAACAAGAAATATCACAGAGTGTTGGTTTGAGCTGCTGAAGTCACAGTTCCAGTGTATAGATACATCTGGGGGATCCCTACAGTACAATCCCCATACTTGTGCAGAAATTTTCACTGTCTGTGCTATACATCACAATATTATTCTGATAAAACAGCTTTAGCAAGAACACCAAGGGGAACGGGTACATATCCCACCACCACTGGCAAGGTCACCACAGCCAAACAATTGTGAGGAGTCAGAGGGGGAACCACCAGATGCTGTGGGTGTAGACAGATGTAGGCGTGCACAATATACCCTTGCCTTGGCTGAGAGGCAATGGATAGCACACATACTCACCACCTAAGGAGGGCACATATATGCGGTAAAACTGATGCCAAGCAATGCTCTCACCCTTTACTTACCCATGTAATGGCTGTGTACTGCTAGCATCACAAAGAGTCAACCCCAAATTAAAACTCTTGTAACTGTCGGACTTCCAAGGCGTACCTGTCCTATCTAGGACACAATAGAAGAGTCTTTGTGGCTTCTGTTCAAGCAGCTTTATTTTATACAAACACATCACTATCGAAGTTTACTGACTTTAACTTAAGTAACTTATATACAAACTAACAACTGCAATCATGCATTGTCTTTCTCTGGCTGATCTTTCAAGATAGCAGTAGGGATTGCACTTGTCTGGAATTTATATGTGCACGTATAGCCTTGACATGCATCTTAAAGATATAGCACACACATCACTTGCACTCTGATGTACATCCTCCTTTTTGAGAAATAGATCGTACAATGTTATAACACTATCTGGCATGCAGAAATCACAGGTAATTCTATGTCATGCATTTCACAATACTAAATGCACACACACATACAGACACACACACACACACACACAGATATATATATATATATATATATATATATATATACAGTCAAGTCCACTTTGCTGTATATTTCACACTAGGTTTAGATATTCGTCCATACTGTGTGACTGAAAACTGGGAATTAGATTTAACAACTGGAACTATCTCTGTAAAATGTTTGACCTGTGGAATATTCGGAACATTTTCTGGAATGGAATCAGAATTTTGAACACATTCTGGTATGGAAACAGTGTCTGATTCACTCTTAGATTTGAAGTCTGCATCACAGAAAGTTGTTGTGATGGTGATGATGATTCTGGTACAGGAACAAGATGCCTATGGTTCCTCCTATACTGTACACCCTCAGAGTAGGATCTCAGCTTAGCACAGATGCTTGTAATATGTCCAATTCGATCAAAACCTTTTGTTGTCTGGATTCGTACCATCTCTCCTTCCCTCAGTGTTCGATCTGTCATAACTAGATTTCTGGATATTACGCTTCTTAAACATTTGAGCTTTGGTGGTTTTATTGTTCTTAGGTTTAGGCTTCAATAAACTGGAAGTAATGGGTAGCCTAGTTCTAGTTTGCCTGGAAAGTAGTCTTTAAGCAGTAAGCCAAGAATATCATCATGGGGTATGTTTCTGAGATTAAGCAAATTCAAGAATACATTGGTATTGTTATGCTTTGACCTTTCAAGTAATTGCTTTGCACTCTGCACTCCATGTTCAGCTAGACCATTGGACTGTGGGTATTCTGTACTACTAGTGACATGTACAAAGTCCCATTCTTTTGCAAATTTCTGAAACAACTGACTAGTAAATTGAGTACCATTGTCAGAACGAACTTTGAGTGGACTACCAAGATCTGAGAAATAACATTTTAACTTGGTAATAACAGCAGTACATGTTAGGTTAGGTAGTAGATCAGTTTCAAACCAATTTGAATAAGAGTCTACAAAAAACTAATATTGATTGTTCCACTCAAAGATATCAGTTGCTACTGTAGACCAAGATAGTTCAGGGACTGGGCTTTGCTGAAGCAGTTCTCTTTGCAGATTCTGTCTAGTACTATTGCATACTGAACAAGAAGAAAGTACTTTATTAATTTATTTTAGTAATGAAGGCCAAAATACTAATTCTGTAGCTCTTCTCTTAGTGGGTGTGGATCCTAGGTGACCATGATGCAAAATCTGGATATATTCTTGTAAGGAAGCAGTAACAACAATTTTAGGACCTTTAAAAATAATGCCATCTTCCATCAACAATTTATCTATGTAAGAAAATAGGTTTGCACTTCAGGTGGTACACTAGATTGCTTTGACGGCCATCCAACATTACTATAGTGATTGAGTGTTTGCAAAATTGGATCAGTCTGAGTATGATCTCTTAACTCAGCAAGTCTAGTGGTGGAAAAAATATGCACTGACATCATATCAAAGTCAAAATTCTCTGCATCAATCTGTTTTGTCATATTTATGGGTGATCTGGATTTGCCTTTCGTGTAAACCATTTTGAAATTGTACTTTTTAATTTGAGCATCATTCTTTGTAATTGTGCTGGAGTGGAATGTACAGGCATATTTAGAATGTTAACTAGAGGTCGGTGGTCAGTTTCAGTCTGAATAACTCAACCATAAATATAATCATGAAACTTGGAACATGCAAATACTATTGCTGAAACCTCCTTCTCAATTTGAGCATACTGCATCTCAGTTTGGGTTAGTGCTCTAAATGCATAGGGTACCTGTCTGCCCTCTTGAAGTAAAACTGTGCCAAGACCAAATTTTGAAGCATCACAGAAAAAGAGTAACTGGTTTGTTCACATCATAATATCTTAATGTGGGCGGGGTGGCAATTTTCTGTTTGAGGTCTTCAAATGCCTTCTGGTGCTGTTCCAACCATGACCATGCAGCATTTTTGCATGTTAGCTCTCTTAAAGGTGCTGTCAACTCACTGAAGTCTGGTATAAACTTGCCTAAATAGGTGACCATGCCTAGGAAATGCTGTAGAGCTTGTACATTATCTCGCACTTACATCTCAAGAGCAGCTGCTTTCTTGGTCGGGTCTGGTCTCAAGCCTGTACTCGTAAACAAATGTCTTATGTATGTAACTTCTGGAAGTCTGAATTTACACTTCAGAGGACTGAGTTTCAAGTTTACTTCACATGCTCTGTCTAGAACTTTCTTGAGGTTTCTGTCATGCTCTACTTCACCATTGCATCCAACCAATAGATCATGTACTATTATGGCAAAAGGATAACCCCTTGTCTCTCAGCTTTACCTTCACTGCCATCTCTGCACCTCATGGCTCTGAATATTATTCTCTGCGATCCTGGTTCTGACACCATGTCACTCTCCTATCTAAGACATAGTAGAAGAGTCTTGGTGGGTTCTGTTCGAGCAGCTTTATTTTATACAAACACGTCACTGTAGACGTTTACTGTCTTTAACTTAAGTAACTTACATACACACTATCTACCGCAATCATACACGCTCTCTCTGTGGCTGCTCTTTCAAAATGGCAGTAGGGATTGCACATGTCTGGAATTTATACGTGCATGTATAGCCTTGACATGCTTCTTAACACACACATCACTTGCACTCTGATCTACACAAGGTAAGTGCTGAACTTGGAATAGGAAAATAAATAGCTAAAAAAAAACAAATGAATGGCATATCCTTGCATACTGTTACTTGTTAATGTAACAAAGTAGAAGGTAGGTGATTGTTACAACAATGGTGTCACTATGTGGCAGCACTGACTTATGTCAATAGATGTATTCTCTATCAAGTAATAAGCCTTATGCATCAAAGATTCAAACATTACAAAAAAATGTAAAAAAGCAGTACACTTTTCAAAAGAGCATCACAGACACATATATACTAAGCACTCAGTCAGCTATGCACACTGGCATTAGACAAAAGACTTATGTATTCCTGAATCCAAACAATAGAAAATCAAGAATATGGCACAGTTATTATTATTTGAACAGGGTATTGTTGGGGGGGGGGCAGGAGGCCAAGGCTGACACAAAATGTAGTGAGTGTATGTGAGTAAGAAAGACAGCCAGTCATTTTGATAATATCAAATGGCCACTGAGACAGAATGAGCTGTAAGCTTCATGACTGACCCATGTAATTGTTTTGTGTGTGTGTGTGTGTGTGTGTGTGTGTGTGTGTGTGTGTGTGTGTGTGTGTGTGTGTGTGTGTGTGTCTTTATGGGCACTCAAGTTGAATGTGTATGTGAGTATCTGCAGGAACACAACCAAGCTCTATGGTAGCTCTACGTCCTGGTATGTTGGACATGTGAGAGCTGTGCATTGTAGAGGTGACAGCTCATTGTCATCCCCGACTTTGAGAACTAGCACAGCCAGGAGTAGCACTGGCACATCCATGCCCATGGTCAGATGTGAAAAAATATGTAAATGCATACTGTACAGAATACATTGTAGCAGTTCAGAGACATGAACACAATGTGATGGTTAAAATGACATTGAAACTGTGTGTTTTCAGTAGTGTATAAATGCTTGCAGTAGCACATGGTTACTGTCTCTTATAGTTAATTCAACAGTTGCAAAGAGTTAATGAAACAGTTTTAAGTCATAAATTAAATTCTGTGATTGCAAAAGAATAAACTGATCAAGTTAAACTAAAGCAGACACAGCTCATAACTGATAAAATATTTTCACAGAATGGTCTGCAAAAGAAAAAGTTAAATACATTCAGTTTTGGTAGTAATACTTTAATATCATTGTATTAACTATGTAAAATTGCATCAGAAGACTGTAGGTTCGACTCCTGCCTGGCTCGCCATTGAAAAAATATTATATGGCTCTTACTTGCTTCTTGCTTCTTGCCTGGATGGATTCTTGCTAAAATTCAAAGTCTAGTTATATTTGCATTCACAGTCTGTTGCATACAGAAACTTGCAGAATATACACTGATGAGAGAATATACTTTGCAGCACTTGTCTTTAAGAGCAGTAACCAATAACTTTTATAATAAATAAAACTGGACAAACATTGCAGCTTAAAAGTACTGTTCCAACTTTACTTCTCATATAGTACAGATGATGTGAGAGATATAACATTTACCTTGGGACTTGTGTCCCTACCAAACCTCTCTCACATAGCTGGATTCATACAGCTCTTTATATACAGTTTTAGTCCTGTAGAAACAATACTAAGCTTCCTTGTTTAACAATGTCTTGTAAGAGACCAGCTTTTCTGACAGTGTGAATATCCTGTAACAGTGTCCTGATGTCCATGTAGAAAAACATATTTTTGAGGAAACACATTGTCTGTATTCTATTTGGATCTGTGTATATGACCATATGTTCTTGTACCAATGCTGATAAGCATATCCTGTTTTTTATGAAGAAAAACATATTTTTGAGAAAACACATTGTCAGAGATCAGCTTTTCTGACAGTGTGAACATCCTGTATTTTATTTGGATCTTTGTATAAAAAACACCTGTTCTTGTGTCATATCCTGTTTTTCCATGCAGAAAAACATGTCATTGTTCTTTAAAAGCAGATTTTGTATTTTTGCTCTTGCATACATCCTGTTTTGAGTCTGTAAGGGAAGCATGTCCATTCAGCAGATTCCTTTTCCAATCCATGGTCATTTAGTATGACTGCTGATCACATATATTTAAGCAAGCCTTTTCTTTCAGCATATTTACAACATAATTAATTTCAGATTTATATTCATAAAATCTAACAAGATGCACTGCTGCTACCGGACTGTGACTGATGTATACTGGATGAGCTCTCCACATGACTACACCCAGGACCATAACCCCAGAGCCTACCATGTCTGGGTGTGGACACCTCAATCACAGATGGAACAATGGAAGTAGTACCACTACAGAAGCATGATCGGGCAGGGCCACATTGGCTATCATCAGATGAAGATGTGGACCTATGTCCATGTGGATACTGTCCCCTTCCCAGCAGATGTTTCATTACAGACACTGTCCATTCTGTCAGGTCATTCATATGATCCATTGAATCAGCAGTTTGGTGGAGGCAGGCATGCATGTCAGCCTGTCCACATTTACAACCCTAAGCATGTCCTCAGAGGCCCTATTCAAACATGCCTGTGCCTCCTTGTTGGACCTAAGCATAAGTCAAGTGGCACACAAAGACATATCAGGATCAGATGGAGGGTGGACAGCAGGCCTCCTGTGAGCACCCCTAATAGCCTTCCTGCATGGCACCTCACCAACACTTTGGATAATGCCAAAGTCAGCCAGTACTGAAGCCGCAGTTACCACATTATCCTGATCAAGTGTGTCACCCTCCACCTGTCCCTTATCTGAGGACTCACTGGAATAGGTATGCATAGGCCTACTGGCTGTGTCTGATAGAAATACAGGGGATGGCTGAATGTTAACCTCAATGTCAGATTCAACGTCTGCCCTCCCCAACTGTGCCTCTGTTTGGCACCATCATCATCAGGTGGTAAGAGTCCTACACTTCCACTGTCAGGACCACCTGAGATAATAAGCAAAAAATACAGGAAAGAAATTAATACCTACACCACAATATAATATATTATAAAAAAACTAAGACTGATGCCACTATCACAGATGATACAGCAGTACACACACACACTCATGACACCAACCTCACACATACAGAAAAATGCATATTTCTGACAAATGGCCATCATTAATCAAATAAAAATGTTTGTCTTACCATGTGCAGATGACTCCACAATTACTATGGCAGATGGTCCTGGAAGAAGTTAAGCAAAACGTAAGGACACACACAATCATCACAATTCCAATAACACAGGGGGACATCATTTTTGCTAATATGTTCATTTACAATACTTTTAACTGAAACTTGGCTGACCCATCCACAAACAGTCCATGGGTAATTAACAAATATGTGTTGTTAACTGTATCAATTTATCAATAGGGTCATCAAAAAAAATTAAATAACATGGACTATTACAGAATATTTTACTATGCAAGAAAATGTTATAACTTGACATAAGTAAGCTTACCTGGAAGATTCTACTGGCACATACTTGTCCTCCCAGAAATATCAGCACTGACATCAATCACATGATGGTATGCAGTTTCCAGTTAGCTCTCTGGATCTCGGACAGTGGACAGAAACTCTTCAGCTGGTGTCAGTGGTGGCTCTGTAGCAGGCCTCCCCCTGCAGCCAGCTGTCCATGATCAACTGTAGCTGCTCTCCTCTGGGTGGATGATATCATATCATAGGCCCTATAACGCATCTGATCATAAGCCCTGCTGCAACCACCTACAGAATTTACATCATTGACTATCTAGTTTCAAATCTGCATTCTGTCAGCCATATCCCCATGTCCTCTCTCAAGTAGAAAGGCACCATGGTGCCTGAATGCTTCCATGATGACATCATTGAAAGAAGGTTTACATGTATTAGTATACTTGTGTGCTATATTCCTATATGACATAAACCAGGGAAGGATACAACACATAAGGAGTAATTTAATTGTATGTGATATTTATGTACACATATATATTTTCAGCATTAACCACTAGAGACACACGGTTCAGTTATTAAAATTTAAGGTTATGTGGTTGTACCATATCACACTCACACACAAACCAATCTGCTTGATCCAAAACAAAGAACAACAATCGAGTAATATATTGTTTATCACATAAAGAACTGGATGAGAACACAATTTCAAGAGCAAACCTGTTGAAAACAACTTTTGTTGTGGCAACACACAAGTGGTACTTGGCTCCCCCACCCACAAAACAACTGACAAATGACATTTTGTACCAACCAAGGAATAACACATTAGTTAATTGTTATAAATGCTTTCAAAAATTTTCTCACAAAATGTGTACACATTTACAGCAGAAAACTCAATTTTATAAAATTGCCAGCCACCTCTTCCTGTGCCCAGCACTCCCCTAGCAGTGTCTATCAGCCATCTTAGAATCCTGACACCCCTGTGTCATTGACAATATAGGATATTACATTTTACTGAAATAATAGAAGAGTGTAAGATAAACAGTTGTAACAATAATACTTGTGATGACAGTTAATAAGGCTGTATAAGTGAGAAGGTAAAATGCCTGCAAAAATACATATGCTAGCAGTGAACTAAAAAAAGTGCTTAGAAATAAAAGTTAGATTTTTTAATGTATATATATATTTTCCTTGTTACATGTCAACAAATCTAGCATGCACGTGAAAAATACAATCATATCTTAGTGAGATCAGAAGGCTTATGTACAGATAAATCCAAATTAATAGCAATCATCTTTGGTGTTCTCCACATATACAACTCTCCTCAGCTTCAAGTTCCCTAGCTACATGGTTACCTTTTAATAGTGTAGAGTCAGGCCTCTGAGTACGATGCATATGCAAGTGAGGTGTGACCTCATTATAATTGCTGAATGCCAAACTTTTGACTTTGTGTAGCAGGTGTAAAGATAGTGTAGGCATTACCTCAGTGTTAGTTGCTAATGGATTGCAACAGTGAATGATTACTGGTAGAGAGAAGGAAGACACAACAGCAATTCAGACTATATTACCTGCAGTGATGTATCACACAGGATACACTTACAAAGTGTAGAAGTAACTGTAGCAAGCTTTTAAATGGAAGTAACAGCACAGATTTCTAATTTTTGTTCACTAATAGCCAAACTCTCCTGCCTTTGCTGAAACCTGTTTGTATTTTACTGCCATGCAATTTTATCATACATTTTAAAGAAGATGATACAAAATGCCCTATACACTGCATGTCAGAGAGTACAGCACAGATAAGGGAAGAATGAACACATCAGATAGTAAGTGACTTGAGTGTATAGGGGTTCTAATCTGACAACAGGCAATTTGAGTGTATATACATCAAAATATTACTCATGAGACAACTATGCACAGAGATGTGACTCCATATCCATGTTAAACACTCCTCCTAACATGTTCTTCTCAGCATACAATGATGCTATCATACTTCAGAAAGTGCAATGTGACAGTGTTAAAGTCAGACATATGTCATGGTGCTAGTGTTACATTGCATGCTATTCATCTTCTATACCTACACAAGTGTAATGTTCAAATCAAACCCTGTCTACTGCTGTGTGCATGGTTGGCGGTACATTATGGCCATTGTATGGTCATTTGAATCATTCTTCATTTTACTACCACTTAGGACAACCTTTAATGTAGCCCCATGCATCCATCCTTCTCTTTTTTCCTCTGGCCACATTACATCCTTCCTGGACAGTTATCACCCTGTCATTTTAGAAGAGTTTATCAAAATCTTGCTTGGTGAGACATCCTCATGCCAAGGATGCATACACACATCATGAAGCAGAGTCCTTCAATGAACCTTTACAAGCCATCTCCAGGCCACCACATGTGATTGCTAATTCTGTCGTTATGTATTACACATGGCTGGCAGTATGTAATGCAATCCAACAGATATACACATAAGCATAATACTCTTATTATCTTCCATCATATAGATATAAGGAGTTTGTTTTAAATGGTATAATAATGGCTAAGAATTCATGTGATATTGGCTGTTAGCATAATAATGTCCTCTGAGCCTATAAACATTTGATGTGTCAGTGTTGCGGCCATTGACATGTGCTATGTTGAGGTGTGGATGCCCAGTATGTGAGCTAATGTATTGATGGCCACTGCTGTCATTTCATTACATGGTCCTTCTATAACAACTGTAGTAATATGCATCCTGAGAACTGCTGACATGGTACAACACACTTTTATGTATATTGCTGGCTTATTAAGATGTGTGTTGTAGTGGAGAATATCAGCATTCAATGTGGTTCTCATTCCACCATTAAAGAGACACTTGCAGCATAACACGGTTGTGCATGTGTCGACCTACCATCAGTAAATGCTCTGTGACAGACATCAGTATAACTCCATACTGATTACATGGGCACATACATTTTGTTTTATCCACATCATAATCCTGTGATATAAGCAGAAATATCACATATTTTGAATCATTTGCAATCTTGTGGAATTTAGTGTATGTGCAGTTGTGTTGCTATTCCCAAGAATTATTGATGTGTTCAGCAGCACATTGTTTGACTAGTAGCATTTGTGTCAGGAAATTTTCTGCGTGAGCCACAAGCAACTGACTTGTAATGTGTTTGAAATTACCACAGACCACTCAAACACAACTTTCCCATGAACACACATATAGACACATGTTGTGCAATTGATGTAATTACGTGACACTGGTACAGTTGCATGACTGTCTAAACAGTAGCAGTGTGTGTGTGGCATGTGATGCATGACCGAGGCTGTATTTGGAGTTGTTTTCACAATTCATGTATTTCAATAAAGGTGACATTTTAGGAGGAATATACAACTAAGCACAAAGCTGTTTGTGTATGGCACTAGCCATACTCAACTGGAGAAAATAGACAATCTGCTAGCTGATAGTTTGTCTCACACTTCACACCCTTGTTGCCATTGGCCATCAGTCAAAATATATATGCAAACATTACTCAGTTTTTCTCCTCAGGAGGATGGCTAATAACATAGAACGAATAGCACCTGACAATAACCCAGGTTGCCTATAGCGTGACTTAAAACCTGACCTAGTAGACAGAGTTGGATCCCTACTCCAGCACAGCTTCTAGACAGCCTGTGTTCTTACAAAAGGGTGTACAGCAATAGTCATTCATCTGACCAGGGGAGAACATCACCTGATGCATGGAGTTATAGACCCATACACCTGACTCTCCTTATCTGTGAATCTGTGAGGCAGACCAATGAGTTATCATGGACTTTATCAAAAAGGACACAGGTAATCTCCCAGCTGTGTACCACACCCATGTTTGATTTGTTAAGGCTACATCATGACTGTTACATCTGTTTGAAGTCTTCAAGAAGGTCACCAAGGGCATGCATGAGGAAAACACTCTCATCCTGCATAACTTGACCTGACCAAGATTTGACACACGTGTATTAAAAGAGGGTATGATTACTGCTCTTCACCAAAAACATTTGAATTTAAATCTTCTGGACAGTTATCACGCTGTCATTTTAGAGGAGTTTATCAAAATCTTGCTTGGTGAGACATTATTAATAGTACATTTTGACATTACTCTTTTGTATTATATTTTATTCTTCTTTTAAATAGCACAACTATTGTTCTTTAAATCATGTACAGTGTTTAGGCTAAGTATTGTAATATTTTAAATAACTAAATAAATTGATAGATAAATGCATAAATAAATGTGAATAGTGAAACTCCAACCCACAAGAGCGGACAAAACGATGCAAAGAAAGAGCATTTTAAACTGGATCGTAATCGAGGAGACATAAATAGTTTATGAATCTAGTAGCCTCTCTGATTTAAGTCACTGACCACCACCCAGTTTGAATATTGTTGGCAAAAGATAAAATACCAAACCAGACTACCTTCAGATACACAAGATCAAAGCAACATTTTATAAGGCACATTTAACAAAGTTTTACATTTATGCAACTGAGTGCAATTAAAGTAACTACCATTAAATGAAGAAATAACCTACTTCAAAAATGTCTTCCTAGATGTACTAAATTGACTGGCAGTTAGTAAAGAGGACTAAAGCTATATGCTGTTAGTGAGCTGCTTCCCATGTCCAGGGTACATAGTTTGATTCCTTGTAACATAATCTTGCCTGTGTGACTCGGAACAAATCACATAACCAGACAGTGTTCTTGGGTCACCCCTAAAAATAGGCAGTTGTGTCCAATTGGCTTACCCAGTCAACATGCAAATAGATAGACAGACAAACAGATAAATAGATAGATTAAAAAGGAAGAAAATAAATAAATTCAATGGGGCCACAATGCAAAAAAAAAAACAGCTCCTTGCTTATCTAAAAAAACAGAATAAATATTGATATAAAGGGATACAACTTTGAACAGCTAGAAAAGCCAGCAGACTACCACAGCTTAGCAGGCCTATAGACCATTGAAAAACAACACTAAAATCTAGTCAGGCACTCAAAGAAAAAATGCTTGTCAATCTAAAAACAACAACTTCCAAAAAATCCATAGCCTTCTGGAATAAAATTAATAAACTACTAATCCCTGAAAAAAAGACAAGAAAATCCATTACCAGAGGAGTCAATCTATACATAATTCAAGACTGCACTTAAAAAAACTTCAGCAGGTACTAGTTTATGTCTATAGTCAGGGCAAAAATGTCACTATACTACAGTTTCAATACTGAACTCATTGAACAGGATTTTTTTTTTAATTTTTTTATTGCTTTAACATATGTACAATATATACAAAAAAGGAAGATAATTCAACATTACATATAATGCCATATAGTACTACAAACCACATAACTTTTTAAAGCAGTTGCTGACTTTGTGGTCACATGGATGAAGTTCTTGGCTAGGCTTATAAGGGTCTCTGGGCCTATAGTCTAGTATCTTCCTATGAACCTATGAACCTATGAAAGAGGTAAGACTGTTGGTTCAGTCAGAGTTAACAAATTTAAAAATACATTTTTTTAGTTAGTAGGAACTGTAGTCTAGTTTGGTGTTGCATTGGAATATGAAGTTAAACACATGGGAAGAATGAATAAACAAGAAAAGGAAAACATATTTACATTATTCAAGTTAGTGGACCTCTACATATTTAATATGGAAATCTAATGTGCCAGCCTCAGCATTGCCTTCTATAGTCACAACTAACAGACAAAATTCCTAGCCTGTGGCTTTTACCATATAGCTATGAAGCCAGTAGAACTTGCCAAAGTTTGCCTAGAAAGTGGGGAATTCACACTTTGGAGAATGATACCTTGACAAATTACTTATAATTGCCTCTACATGAAAATATTTTTCCCAGAATGTTTCAGCAGCCAACTAGATTAAACTATGATGTGGCAAAGGACAGACATTTGTCTTTCTTCCAGTTAAACTGACCAATTTATTTTCCCTTTCCTATATTCTTTCTTTGTACTTTCCCTCTTCCATACTCTTTCCTCCTTGCGATCTACTGCACACCTACTACCTCTCTCTTACTGCTTTCAGCACCTACCCATATTTATCTTTTATTTCCTTCTATATCATCATCATCTTATTACTAAATCTTATTTTACCCTCTTCTTTTTCACCTTCCTTTGACCTATCTTAACCCATGAAATTCTTATTTACTGTTAAAGTTTCTTTTTCCACATGTCCTGTACCTACTACTTTTTTCTCCATAATATTCAATAAGACAAAACAGAGCAAACACAGTGTCCAAACACCAACAAACCAAATATTCCAAAAAAACACTGAGGAAAACATCAGGACAAACCAAGGCTCTATTAAAAGCTGGTCAAAGTTTATTTTTAACACCAAACATAAAAACGATTGTGCGCTGTCATCCCCAGTAGCTGGGACTTCATCAGAATCTTAAAGTCATTCCACCAGTACTTAACCTATACGAAATAGTTAATGACATCATTACTTAAGCTAAATACAATTTTTAAAGGTACCACACATACTTATACCATATTGTGTACAACAAACCCTGTGTATACTGTAAAAAACTATTAATACTGTAATAAAAGCACTTAAAAACTATTCAATTTTGCTTAAAACTTGCCTTCATAAAAAAACAATTTTCAAACATTATAAATAAATAAGTAAACATCTTATATTATTCAGGTTAAAAATAATTTCACTTCAAATGATGGCCTTCCTAACGAAAACAGGCTTGAGGAAAATCAAATCATTTAAACAAGGTGTTTGTATTGCTTGCAGGCTTATTTGTCATTTTATTTCTCTTTCTTCTATATATGATCTATAGTAGCGCCCCTACAATTTGGGATAACTCTGTCTAAAATTCCAAAACTGTAGTTATTAAAACTCGGGCAAACTATAGAATGTCGGCATAGTGCATTATTTGAGTTCTTGTTCAGGATCTGATACTGATGTTCATATACCTTGTCTCTCAGTCTTCTCTCTGTTTTTCCAACATAAAAAGCTGGACATGGTTTACATTTTGCAAGGTATATAACACCTACTTTCTGATTATTACCACTAGTGAAGTTCACTTTGGATTTCAATTTATTGTTCATGGTATACCCCTTGGTTTCTGAGATGTATTTACACTGTGAACATCTCCCACATTTATTAGTACCTAGTTTATCAGGGTTCCATTCCTCTATAGTATACTCTAAACATTTTTTAATATTCATCTCTGTTTTAAAAACAAAGGAAGATTTATCTCCTAAAATTGAGAAAAGAGTGGAATTATTTTTTTTAAATACTCCAATTGTCTTCCACGATTTTTTTAATCTTGTAAGCTATCTCACTACATGGTACAACTATCTCTCTTTCAAAATTATTTTCATCTACCAGTAATTCTTTCACTTCCATCACTTTTCCTAACAAAGGGATGTATTTTTTCCCCATTCCTTCTCCACATAGTCCAATGCATCTTCTACCATGTTCTTTGGGTACCGTCTGTCGTAAAACATATCTGCCACTTTTCTCAATTCTCCTTTAACATCCTCTGCCTTAGATGTCATCCGGGCAACTTCACAATACTTTTCTTTTGGTAGTATGGATGACTACTAGTGAGCTCCAAATATGAATTACTAAATGTAGGTTTTCTATCGACATTTGACGTAAACCCTTTTTCAGTATTTTTGTATATAGGTATCTAAATAATTAATACCTTCTCTACTCCTAGAATAAGTGAATTTCAAAAACCTTGTTGTCCCGTTCAAATATTTAATAAATTCTTCAATGTCACCATCAGTCCCTGTCCAAAGGACAAAAATATCATCCAAAAATCGTAGATATGTTTTAATATGTCTAAAGAACTCATATTTAAAAATTTTGTAAACTCCCATTCTAAAGACATCATATTGGCATAAACAGGGGCACACAAAGCACCCATTGCTACATCTTTGTTCTGTTTAAAATATTCTCCCTCAAAAAATATAAAATTATAATCCAAGACCAGGCCCATAAAGTTGACAATTAAGTTAACTTTGTCATTCAAAAAGTTTGTGTACCTATGAATACTATCTACAAACATTTCCATCCCTTCATGTCTGGGTATAGATGTGTACAAATCTACCACATCTATGGTTAAAAAGTACATGTTCTCTTCCCATAGAGTGACTTTTATCCTACTTAAAAAATCCCAAGAGTCCTTCAGTAGGTGTTCAACACTATTACACACGTGTTTTAACCATTTGTCAATAATCACCCCAAACAGGTAAGTTTTAGAACCTTGTCCAGAAACAAGGGACCTAAACATTAAATTGTCTAAACCTTTGTGGGTCATGAGAATCCAAAAAATTGTAGCCACGATGGGATCCTTAACTTTTATATCATTATAAACTTCATATGAGAGCCTTTGATCTAAAAGATATTCTTTCAAGAAGTAGTCAATTCTCCTATAACTATTATTTATCTCATTAATTGAAGCAGTACAATAGGTGTCTGTGTCACTTAACATCTCAAATATTTTCTGTTAATATTGTAAAGCATCAAACTTAACTATTCCACCACCTTTATCTGGCCACATGATCCTAATAGATTTGTTCTTCCTAACATTGTCCAATAATTCCTTTTCTTCTCTCTTTAGATTGTATGTTTGATAATATTTTTTATCGTTTAATTTTAAAGAGTACAAATCATCTATAATAGCCTTTTCTAATATACTAAAAGTAGGATCTAATGGTGGGGTCACGGTGCTTCTTTTTTAAAAAAAAATGACTCTATAATAGTATCCGTATAATCAAAACTTTTTGTGGGAACAAATTTCAACCCTTTCATGAATAAGCCAAAATGTTTTTTTGTAATCACTGTATCAGTGTAATTGTAAATGTGGCAACCTTTGTATGTGAGTATAACACCTTCATGTTTAATGTCCTCTCCTAATACTGTGTCCTTCCCCTTCATTTGTCCTTCCAATCTTGGTAGTGTGTGGTGTAACCTTGTTGCCTTTCTTTCTCCCTGTTCCATTTCTGTCAGTTCTGAAAAAAGTGTTCTGCCTTCTAATATATTTGTCATTGTCATGATGTTGTTGTCTATCTGAATACTTCTTGTCTTCAGAATACTCAGAATCCCCATACCCTTTTTTTAACATCTGTACTTAAGTTTTTGTACACCAGAGGGTAAGCTTTTTTGCCTGATAATCTCCCAAATCCCTCTGAAATTTTTTACATTTTTTTCTCAGTTTATTACACTTAGTTTCTACTACTTTTAACTGTTTGTTATATAGCTTTTCCCATTCTGGGAATAATAAATCAGACCTAATGTCCTTGTTCAGTTTCTCCACATAATTTAACAATCTACATAGCTTAACATCATTACATTTAATAATTTAACTCCAAGCCATGCCTGTTGAACATGTCTACAAATTCAGAATAAACAGCTTCATCATAATCTATACCAAACGGGAATTTAAACACTCTTCCATTTGGAACAATTTTCTTTTGTAAGCATTCCATTAAATATGCATTCTCCACTTGAATTGTTTTAAGTTTGTACATTTTATTTTCAAAGGCAAAAATCCAGTCCTTCAAAGTACCTTCAATGAAATCACTTTTTTCACTTTCACTATTTATCAATTTACAGCTTTGTTTACTAAAGCAAAATGGTTTACCTATCAAGTTCTCAAAGTCATTAGAAATAGCAATAGTCTCTGTAATAATGTGAGTAAACTTTTTTTATCATTAATAACTTCGATAGCACTAGTACATAGTTTACTCACTACTCCATCTGTTGAATTCACTTACTCTCCTTCACTACAAATTTGGGAAGGAATTTTTGGCTGAGCACCAGTCCTTTCTGCCTCACTAGCATCGTATAGCCCAGAAACCAAACTATTTCCCTTATCCACATTGTTTTCATGTCTTTCAAGCCTGAAAGAAATATTCAAAGTCTCCATTATCCCCTGTTCACAGACAGGACTCTCTCATCTTCCTCGTCGCACTTCTGAGGCTGTTGTGTCACTTCCGGGTGAAGAACCCCTTTTCATTTTTGAAGGTCCACTCACAATCAAACCACCTGATTAGCTGAGAAGGTCTATGAGGCAGGTCCACTCCCCCTTCACAATAGCAAGTTCAGAATAAACTCTATCAAATTCCTCCCTGCGTACTGGTGAAAACAGGGAGGGAATATCATCCAGAGAGTTCATACTGTTAACTGTTGCTCCAAAAATGAACCAATAAGACAAAAACAGAGCAAATACTGTGCCTAAACACCAACGAACCAAATATTCCAAAGAACACTGTGGAAAACAGCAGGACAAACCAAGGCTCTATTAAAAGCTGGTCAAAGTTTATTTTTAACACCAAACATAAAAACAATTGAGCACTTTCATCCCCAGTAGCTGTGACTTAATCAGAATCTTAAAATCATTCATCCAGTACTTACTTATACAAAATGGTTAATGACATAATTAATTATGCTAAATACAAGTCTTAAAGGTACCACACATACTTATACAATATTTTGTACAATAAACCCCATGTATACTCATGTAAAAAACTATTATTACTGTAATAAAAGCACTTAAAAATAAACTATTCAGTTTTGCTTAAAACTTGCCTCCATAAAAAATATCATTTAATTTTAAGACGTACAAATCATCTATAATAGCCATTTCTAATGTACTCAAAGAAGGATCTAATGGTGGGTTCACAATGCTTCTTTTTTTAAAAAAACGACTTCTCTTTATCAAAAACTTTGTTCTCTTCATACTATATACAGGCGAGGTTTAACTTTCTCACAAATAATTTGTTTTTTTATAAAAGTTGTTTAAGGTTGTATCTTCTGGTATTTAAGCCTTAACTTTGAGAGGATTTCTGTCTATACCACTGAGCAGAGTGGAGGAGGGGCATTGACTACAACTCTGATCTGAGATATATAACAATAAGTATCCTTTTTTTGGCTTATTTAAAATGGTTATTGCTTCTAGCAATTTATATATAGCACTTTTTAATTGCCTGCTGCATACTTTTTATTGTATTTTATTGCTATTAACTAATCTGCATGGTAACTGATATGTTTGCAGTTAAAAGCATTCTGTAGAGTCTCCTTGCTCCTTTATCTGTTTAAAAACTTTCATTTTGTGGCTCACTGCTGTGATAAAGATGTCTGTAGTGTTTACTGTCTAAAAGAGCGTAGGCTAATAGCTTTAGTATTATTCCCCACCCTCCTTCCCTTTTGCTGTCTTGTTGTCATACTTGGTGGCAGTTGCCCACGCCTACTGTAAATTTGATCTGGGACACTCCTCCCAGTCTAGTGTCATTAGCTCATTCTAGCTAATACAGAGAGAACATCTGAGAAGGCCAACCCACTTAGTTTCTTTCCTTCTGTTCCTCCTTTCTCCCTTTCTTTAAAAAAAAATTGCTTGAATCTCCTTGTGCTCTGACTGTGCTTCTCAAACATTTTGGCAATATAGAGTATATTTTAGTGCATTTATTAAAACTGTATTTGCCTTAATATTGCTACAACTCAAGTGCTCTAAGTTGCACTGCATCTGAATTAAGTGCGTTTTAGCTGCTATTCTGTATATATAGACTTCTCTGTATATGTAGACTAGCTACTTATTCTACTGTATTACTGCCTCTTAAATCATTTTTCAGTTGTGCACTTGCCTTGCTTCATTTAAAAAGTTTTAAATTGCTAATTTTGTAGAGTTTTAATTGCATTTACTTTTCAGAGCTACACACTCAAGTGTGTTAGCCATTTCAGTGTTTATTTACTGTATTATTGCATTGTTTAGCCTGTTTTAACCAAATGAAAACAAAAAAACAAAAAAATACCATCTTGTTTACTCGTTTCCCGCCTTTCCTAACTAGTATAGTCCAAATGCCAGGCTTTGCTTGTCTCAGGACTTTATTTTCTGTATTCAGAGCTATCCAGATCTTGCTGGGGTAGAAGAAAGTCCTACTGCTTGCCAATGGAAGTGGTGAGAATTGTACTGCCTATCTAACACTAGAGGAGTGGTTTCCAGCTCAGAAATTGTAATTTTATTAGCCTTTTTGGGCTGATTTCTATCCCTTTCAACTTTCTGGCTTAAAAACACATGTATTTGCACATTTTTTACATTGTGCAGTATCACGGGGCTACAGTTAAACTATTCCAGGTGCCAGGAAGTCTGCTCTTCAATTTTTCACCTAGAACTAGCTGGTTTCTCAGTGGTAGCACTAAATACTGAACCCCTGTGACTAGCACTTACTCTAGAACCTGCTGAAAAGCACTAGGAAGCCTTAAACTGATACAAGTACTCAACTCTCCTTGTCAATAAGGATAAATTAATTGTAGGCAGTAAACAGCCAATAATTGCAAAGTACCTTGCAAAGGTAAGGGAAAAATGCTCTTGTACTTTACAAAAAAAGCACCTAAACAGGCATGTCCAAGAGTCAGTTTCCGGTGATTTGTCCTGTCCACATGGTGAATCTGGGCATACTGAGGCAATACAGCAACTGCCTCATGTACACAGACAACCCTCTCCTCCTACCACCCAACACTACAACCTGCGAGAGATGCACTTACATAGCCAAACTGGAAGCAAAGCTTTCTCCAGCCAAGATTGTGCTAGACAGTCAAGAGGAGAAGGTTAACACCTGCACTACACCTCAAGCAACACATATCCCTTCAAACCCCACACCATAAACACGCACACATAGCAACACTAAACCCACATATGCTGAGGCCCTTAACATTAACCTGCCCATGTAACAAGGACCTCCGAAGCTGAAACCTAAACAAACACCAGTCACAACCAAAGTGATACATAGCTCACAACACCAGTGTGCCACCCAACAACAGCCTCTAAGGCAAGACAATGTACCCAACACTTTAGTCATAGGTGACTCTATAGTCAGGCACACTGATGTCCCACTCACCAGACTGAACAAGGAGAAAATTACAGGCAACTGCCTGGTGTGTGCCAGGATCCGCCACATAACATATGCTCTCAAGTCCCTCCACAACAAGTACAAATATGACTCTGTCATTGTCCATGTTGGAGTGAATGATTTGAGACGTACCTCCCTGGACTACATGAAAAGAGACATGGAAGAGCTCTTGGCTCATGTGAGCCAGGCAGGTATGACCCTAGCCCTGAGTAGCAACCTGCCTTTGCCCAGAATGATACCACAGCATAAGGACAAAATTATTGACTTCAACAATTAGCTAAGCTTCTGGTGTCATTCAAAGGGGATCCAGCATCTGTCTGCCTGGGAAGACATGATCGACAAACCACGATGCTTTGCCAGAGATGGTCTGCACCTGTCACCCCTGGGATTCAGGTTACTGGCTTAAGCTCTTGCCACATCTATAGTGCTTTTTTTAGGCAAGGTTCAAGGGACAAAACCACCACTGTAACAGATACAAGCATGCAAAATCTGAAGGTAATGCTACTCAATGTTAGAAGTCTAAACCTGAAAATGCACTCTCTCGATTCACTCCTAAAAATGGAGGACATCGATATCTGTGCAGTAACTGAGACCTGGTTCAAGGCTCCAGAGAGTTCCCCTGCAATACCAGGCTACAACTCTTACCACACTTTTTGGCCACCAAACGAAGACCGGAACACTAAAGGTGGAGGAGTATCCATATTCACCAAGGATATTCACACTTCCAGGCTAATTGCCCAACACAATGCATTTGAAATTCTCTAGGTGCAACTAACACTAGGTAAGACTGCAATCCATATTGTAGCTTGCTACAGATCCTCCACCATGCCCCAAGATTCCCACTACACCTTTCTAAACATACTGGAAAATATTAAGATACAACCAAACACCCTAATACTGGGTGATTTCAACTGCCCTGTCATTAACTGTGAAAACTACTCAGGTACCAACACCTTTTTCCAATGGTTCTTGGAATTCATAAATTCTAATGCCCTGGATCAACTAATCCATTCTCCCACCAGGGGCTCCAATATCCTAAACCTGGTCATTACCAACATGGAGGATAGATACTCCACACCAGTGGTCACCCCCTCATTGGTCAGGTCTGACCATAAGCAAATCACCCTTGACATCCACATCCCATCCCCACCCCCCAGTAAGGAAACCTCTGTAAAAAAAATTCTCCAAAGCCAACTTCATGCTACTCAAGTCAGAATTGACAAACTTCATGACACCCATGCAGACGGGATCTAAAAGTTCAACTGCTGAATCTTACACTAAGGTACTGTACGAGCACATCCACTCGTGCATGAAATGTGACATCCCAAATAGAACCAAGATGCTCTCCTCCAACAAAAGGAAGCCAGTCTAGTGGCCCCCTGCCATAAGCAAACTATGCAACAGAAGAAAGGAGCTGTTGCAGAAAAGAGGAAAATCCCAGGATGCAAAAAAACTCCATTACCAGCCTCAGTAAGAAGCTGAGATCCCTCATAAAATCATCCAAAGCTAGTTATGAAAATAAAATTGCCAAAGATTTCAAAGACAACCACACAGCATTCTATAGTTATGTTAAGAATCTAAATGCCAATGCTCAGATCTGCTCTGAGCTACAACAGAATGGCATTAAATATACTGATCTCAAGGATATTGCCAATATCCTGGCAGATCGATTTAGTGCCAAATTCACCCCCCTCTCACCCCCTAAAGGGCCCATCTCAATACCAAAAGATTGCCAAATTCCAGTAATCACAGCCACACAGGTAGAAACCGCAGTCTCCAAAGCTAAGAATACAGCATCCATGGGACAAGATGACATCTCGGGCTGTGTACTACATGAACTACAAAATGAACTGGCACCTCACCTAAGTGTCATGTTTAATCATAGCCTCACCTCAGGCTTCATGCCCACTGAGTGGCTCACAGCTACAGTTATCCCAGTCCACAAGGGGGGGAGCCACCTTAGATCCCGGGAACTACTGTCCCATCAGTCTGATGAGCCTGATCAGCAAGGGCATGGAACACATTATCATGGGAATTATAAACAAAGACAATGGCAACCTTCAAACACTGGACACCACCCAGTTTGGGTTCATGAAGGGCCGATCTTGTCTCCTGAATCTGATTGACTTCTTTGAATCAGTCTCCAGAGCTGTGGATGAGGGTAAAGTGGTCCACACAGCCTATCTGGACCACGCCAAGGCCTTAAACACAATCCCCCACTCTGGAATCATAGATAAACTTACTAAGCTGGGCATAAATCCCTATGTTACTCGATGGGTTGCCAACTGGCTTACTGACAGAACCCAGACTGTAAAAGTAGCTGACTCCAAATCCAGCTCCAGACAAGTGATAAGTGGAGTACCTCAGGGTTCAGTCCTGGGACCACTCTTGTTTGGTATCTACTTCTCTGAAGTACAGGCCAACACTAAGGGACTCTGGCCAACAAAGTTCACAGATGACTGCAAACTGGGAGCCATTATTGAATCCCCAAATGATGTAGGTATTCTACAAAAGGGCCTTACAGAAACAGATGATTGGTGCCAAAGCCATGGGTTCAAGCTTAATGCCAAGAAATGTATAGTTATCCCCTTTGGGAAAAACCATGTACCCATGAATTACCACACAGGTGGCAGTACACTAAACACCAAAAGTGTGATGAGAGACTTAGGGACACAGGTGGACAGTGGTCTCACCTTTGATAACCACATCGCCACAACTGTCAGGAAATCCTTCTATGTGGCACACCTCATCACTAAGGGCTTTTTATCTAGGAAAAAGGAGGTCATTGTCCAATTGTACTCATCCCTCATTAGACCCATTATAGAGTACAACGACTCATTTGGTATGTACCTCACAAGACATCTGCAATAGCTGGAAAGGCCGCAGAAATACCTCACTAAAAGAATCACAGGCCTAAAGCAGATGCCCTATGCTGACCATCTAAAAAAACTCCAGCTGTACTCTGTTGCATATCGTCTATTCAGAGGTGATCTCTGCTTAACATACAAGGCCATGTCAAACCCTGAGCTGCTGGACATGCTTCACTTAAAGAAATCCCAATCCCTCAGAGCCACACGCCCCAAGGATCTAAACCTTGTCATCACAATGAACAAAACATGCTGGAGGGATAGGTTCCTGACCCAGAGACTTCCCATACTCTGGAATAGACTGCCTATACATGTCAAGCAGAGTGCCTCCTTGGCCCTCTTCAAAAGGAACCTTGACGATTGGATGGGAGAGAGGAAATTCACCTCAGGGATCATGTCAGTCACCCTGCTAGACAGGGGTCCAGGGAAGTAAATATTGTGGGAAGAAATATCCAGGGAATTGGTATGGTTAGGCTTGTATAAGCCCTAGGGCCGATAGCCTAGTACCAACCTATGAACCTAAGAACCTATAAATCCAAGTAACACGTAAAGCAGAACGCTGATAGTCCACACACAAACAGATAATATGTCTCCAAAAGGAATGCAGCTTGACCACAATGTGCAAAAAAAAGGAATTTAATACAAAAGGTTAGCGCTTTCACTCATGTCAAACGAGCTTCATCAGACCAAATGAACCAAATAGTACCAACCTATGAACCTAAGAACCTATGAATAATAGTGTCCATATAATCAAAACGTCTTGTGGGAGCAAATTTCATCCCCTTCATGAATGAGCCAAAATGGTCATTTGTTATCACTGTATCAGTGTAACTGTAAATGTGGTAACCTTTGTATGTGTGTATAACACTTTCATATATATAGAAGAAAGAGAAATAAAATGGCAAATAAGGCTGCAAGCAATACAAAAACCTGGTTTAAATTATTTTATTTCCCTCAAACCTGTTTTAGTTAGGAAGGCCATCATTTGAAGTGAAATTATTTTTAACTTGAATAATATAAGATGTTTATTTATGTATTTATTTATAATGTTTGAAAATTATTTTTATGAAGGCAAGTTTTAAGCAAAATTGAATAGTTGATTTTTTAAGTGCTTTTATTGCTGTAATAATAGATTTTTATAGTATACATGTGGTTTATTGTACACAATATGGTACAAGTATGTGTGGTACCTTTAAAAATTATATTTAGCTTAATTAATGATGTCATTAACTATTTCATATAAGTTAAGTACTGGTGGAATGATTTTAAGATTCTGGTGAAGTCCCAGCTACTGGGGATGAAACTGCTCAATCGCTTTTATGTTTGGTGTTAAAAACAAACTTTGACCAGCTTTTAATACAGCCTTGTTTTGTCCTGCTGTTTTCCACTGTGTTCTCCATAATATTCAAACATATAATGACACAGATGACTCGAACTTGGTCATTGTGGACCAGAATGGAACTGAAACGGCCGTAGAAGTAACACATTTGAGATCAGCCCTAGTTACAACCTATAATAGGTCCAGTAAATTAATTATGGATATCTTATATAAGAATTGGGTAATTATTGCATCCTGTAATGACATTCAACAATGGGGTGGTGGAGAGACTGAATGTTACATACAGAAGGGGTAGGATGCTTAAAAATGTCCTTGAATCTTGTAAGAGGGGACCTATGTCTGGTTACATGAGGAAATATGGCGCTTGTTCATCTTGCACACATATTCTTGAGGGCACGTCTTGCATTATCAATGGGGTTACTATAGAGCTGAGAAGGAAGACCACATGCCAAACTGAAAGGGTGGTATACTGTGCCCTATGTACAGTTTGTCCCACTTTCTACATCGGGAAAATGGAAAGGATATTAAGATGTAGGATATATGAGTATTTAAGGGACATTAAGTTAGGCAAAGAGACGAATGCTCTCACTAAACACTGTAAGGAGTATGAGGGGCATGATTTTAAATTTACGATAACTGATGTTTTAGACATAGACCCAAGGGGTGGCCCCTGGACTCTACAACTGGAGAAACAAGAGGCATTATGGCAGATTAAAACTAATGTGATAAACTGGCCGGGTATCAATGATGCTCTATCTCTAGCTTGCTTCTTGAAGTTAAAAGCATTAAATAGCTAAATGAATTGATATACATTTTTACATGTATTTATATAACTTTACATTTTATATGTACATATGTATATGTTTATTAATAGCATTTTTACCAATCTATTTTGACAAGGGCATGATTTTTGGGGATTGGTGTGTTATTTCTATACATTTTAGTGTGTTTTTTTTCATGTAGTTGAATTGTACTGTAACTGTTGAATATTTATGAACTTTATGAATATTCATTATATGGTTTTATTCTATTGGTTCAGTTTTAATTGTGGGTGGATATGTTTGTTTAAATTGAGCTCAGTAACAGTTTTCTAATTTCTTTGAAAAAAGACAAAAGCGCTTGGAATACTGTTTATACCTTTTGGATTTTTATGTGACTACACCTTTTGTATGTTTTATTGAATAAATTCCTGGATAAACCTTGAGTTGGCTTTTGTACCTGAACCCACTGCTGCTGTTTTTGTCATTTGGAGTTTGTATTGCCTACTATGTTTTTTAGTAATTATATATACATATGCATGTTTGTTGCCTGTCTCTGATGTAATCATGTTCTTTTCATTCTGTTGATCTCATTTGTATAATTGATTATAATTTCTTTTACTACTTGTATGTTTCCGAGATCAGTTATATACTGTACAATTGCTATTATGTGTTATGGAGATTTTCTCCCTGGGCCTCTGCTGAAAATGGGATTTATGCCCAGTCAGATTTTTCTGTTAATCAAATATCAAGTAAATAAAATATGTTAAGCTGTTACTAAGTAAGCAGGATTCCCTTCATTTTTAATGTTCTCCCTGGTCCATAGGGGAATGAGAACCCAAACTGTCCGTGTAGTCCCACCTGTTCCATTCAGCATGTCATCCAGATGATGTGGTCTTCTTCATCTATACAGTAAGTAGACTTGACAAAAAAAACTGTTCTTTAGTGCCAGCAATGGCTGGTCCTCTGGAAAAAAAGGTCAATTTCCAGACACATGGCAGTGATGTTACATACAAACATTTAATTTAATATGTCTCCTAGTCAGGACAGGATAATTGTTTCAGAAAAGTTTTAGTTAACCTTGACTGTAAAACAATTGGATTACTAGTTTCGTCAAACCGCTTGACAATTTTTTTTTTTGGTTTTTTTTTTTTTTTTTTTAGATTTAGTCTCTATATTCTTTGTCTATTGTCTAGGTGAGGAAGCTTAGAAATACCTCCAGAATCTTGAATACACTCTAAAATAAACACTAGATCAGAAATCTTCAGTTTCTAGCATATTACACAATTTGCTTCTAGTCGTTGAAAGAGAAGTTTACTAAGAGTGTGAACTATACTTATTTCTTATTTTTAATTCCGTCAGATTTTCCATTCATAATGAACGGAGTCGAACTGACGAAAGAGGAGAAAAAAATTAACTGTTTCATAAGACACTCAGGGAATGAAGAGTTTAATATTTTATAAAGCATTCATAGTTAAATGGTTAACTCTGGGGTTCAGATCTCATTTGTCATGTAATTCGTTCTGTTCACCTTCATGATGAAGCCAGAACAACCATAGGCAATTCCTGCAAGTATCACAGGGTAGTACTATGTTGCTTTCCTACTATACAGTGCATACAGCACATCTTTCTCTCATACCACTGCATATAATTGTAGCATATATATATATATATATATATATATATATATATATATATATATATATATCTGTACTGTGTATATATATGTATATATATATATATATATATATATATATATATATATATATATCAACCTTAAAGGAGTTAGCGGACAGTCATAACTGCTTTACCAGGGATGGCCTGCACCTATTCCCACAAAATTTTCATATATTGATAAAAACCTTATCTACCCCATTGTGCTTTTTCAGAAAAAATCAGTCTTTTAAAGCTTTCAACATAACAGAACAGAATCTGAATAATATTAAGGCATTACTGCTCAATGCTATTGGAGCATTATAGGAGTCTTAACAAAAAAATTCACTTTCTATAGGTAAAGAGTTAAAGACAAACAAACTCCTTTCTCTTGAATGCATTGATATAAGCATAATCATGGTAACCTGGTTCAGTACTATTGACAGAACCCCATCAGTGCAACGCTTCAACACCTGCCACATGTTCAGGCCTACTGCAATAAATAAAAGCTCTAAATATGACGGGGCCTGTATATTTGTAAAACAAAATTTCACTTTGAGACTCATTAGTCAGGATAATGATCTTGAACTCCTTCATGTTCAACTTATCATTATCAAAACATCATATCACATCATAGCTAATTTTGAAACAAGAAGTTCAAACCTGGATCAGCACCCCTGTCTCCTATGGATAGGAACATGTAAATGTCTGCCCAGCTCTTTCTTATTCATACTTAAAAGGCATTGGGTTAATTAAGATTATAAACTAGGGCTAAAAAACTTTGGAATTGCATGGCTAGGTTTCTGAAGATCCTCAAAGATCAGTAGCCTAAACTACCCTTGAGCATAAACATGTAGTTTGCAGAAAGTTGAAAAAATAAATTCCTATAACATATAACTCAAGAAAAGTTACTTGCAAGGTATATCAACTTCACATAAAAATAAATCAGCTAAGCCAGATAATAACACGTTTTGACATATACTTCTGCATTTTTAACCTTTCCCATAATAAATCTGATATCTTGACCACAATGTATCTATTTTCTAAAATGAATTAAACAGGTTTCTTGCTCATGCTGTTATGGAACTCAAAACACAGCAGCAATTACCTAGAATTTTCAGAATGATACACTGTATTCCCATTCTGTTACCCTATGTATGTTAATCATAGGTTCATAGGTTTATACTAGGCTATCTGCCCTAAGGCATTTATAAGCCTAGCCCAAATTTTTGTGGCTTACGCCACCCCTTATATGAAATAATACTGTGCCCATTAGTTTGTTGTGCCTCTGTCCAGCAGTGACACAGAGATGATTCCCAGGGTAAACCTACGATCTCCCATCCACAGGTCAAGATTTCTCTTGAACAGAGCCAGCGAGGTGCTCTGCCTCACATGGACCGGGATTTTATTCCACAGCATAGGGAGTCTCTGAGTGATAAATCTATCCCTCCAGCACGTCCTATTTATGTCCATGCTAAGGTTTAAGTTGCTTGCTCTAGTGGTTTTGGTGGATTTGGATTTTTTTGAGGTGGAGCATGTCCATTAATTCCGGGTTGGACATGGCCTTGTATGTCAGGCACATGTCACCTCTGAGCAGACGGTATGCGACTGAATAGAGCTGGAGTTTCTTCAATCTGGCAGCATATGACAGATTTTGGAGTCCCTTTATCCTTTTGGTGAGGAACTTTTGAGGTCTCTCCAATTGCTGCAGATGTCAGGTGAGATACATCCCGAATGGGGCATTGTACTCGATCATTGGTCTGATAAGTGAACAGTACAGGGGAACAATGACCTCACTAGATCTGGATGTGAATCCCTTCATGATCAGGTGGGCAATGTAGAAGGTCTTTCTAACCACTTTAGTAACGTGAGTGTCAAAAGAAAGGCCACTGTCAACCTGGGTCCCCAGGTCCCTGATAACCTCTTCTGTGCTTAGTGGATTGCCAAACATCATTTTTATACAATGAAACCCAAGAAGTAAGCATTGAAGTTCACATTCTGGGACTCTATATCTTAGTAGCTAATAATATAATAGTCATACACCACTTTGGACTTAATTATTTGCATTGCTGACTAATATGTACCTTTTATCGCATATGTGCGTGCTCCAGGGAGATATGCATAAAGCCCCTAAGTCAAACACATAGTTATGTCTGAAAAAGTTATTTATGCATCATGACCTACATGGTGTACGCCTGTCTCTGTCCATAAACAGTAGTATTAACAACATATTTGTTTTAAATTACCTATACAGTACTACTTTCAGGTGCTTTGGAAGTTTTTCCAGTACACAGGGTCTGGGAATTCACATGTCACTTAGAGCACATTAGTCTGCCAAGTGATTTTAATAATATGTTTAGCATTGCTTTCACTGATGTGTTTTTATGGATGCATGTTTCACATTAAGAGGTGACTCATTTTGATTAATTGATTTTGTTTACAAGAGTATAAAAGGAAGTGACATTTGCAATTTTTTTATCTGTGATGAGGTCCCAGTTTATTTGCTGGGGATGAAAGCGCTTAGATTATTAAACAATGCATTTTTTGTTGCTGTGTGGATTATTTTATTTTCAATGATGCTCTCAATTTCAAGTTTTCCACTTCACCATGGTTGAAAGGCGCCATTGTTTTCTTTGTTGTGTCTTCCTCAAGGGCAGCATCGTTACCCGAGGTTAGCTAGTTTGGATTGCTAATTGAATATACAAGACTGCAAGCTACTCTACACATCAAGCAGACCCTGTTTGAGCCCATAACACAAGCAGACACATTGAGGTAAGGCAGGGCTGCTGTACATGATGCAAACATAAGCTGAATTCAGTAAGTAAGTACACGTGTAAATTGCAGTGTAGTAGTGGGCATGTGGAAACTTCACTGGCATTGTCATATACATTGGGAAAGAAAACACAGACAGTAAATGTTCAGAAGGAAAAATGTGTTGTTTGAACAGACAAGCAGGTAACATAAGTTTACAAATTCCCATGCCTTATATGCATCAAAGTACCAATGCAGGAATAATGGGAAAGCCCATAAATAAAATGGTGGACCAACTGAGAACACTTACGAACACCTGAACATACCACCCATACAAGTACTGGTAGTGGAAACAATAACAGTTGTGGCAGCACCATACATATTAGGAAGGGCAGAGACTGAGAAAGTTAATACATCAGTAGGAAGGGCAGGAACTGGGAAGATTAATACACTCTAAATCAGTATGAAGTGCAATCCCCAAGGATCTGTCGCACTCAATAGAAAACAAATAAAAGATTATGCTGCAATACACTGGTACATAATTTAAACACATATAAAGGATGAGATCCAAGGACATGGGATATGTGTGACCTGTCATGAAAAATATAATAGGACAGTAATCCTGGAAGATGCAAGTCATGTAGAGGCAGTCCAGTAACATCTGGTGTGTGTTTATGTCAGTGTATGCCCATGGGCATGATTATATATATGTGTGAAGGAAAAACCATCCATGACAGTTACCCCCTAGGAGAAGTACTCACAGCACAAATATGTCCAATGTCAGTATTGTATAGTGACAACTGCTGCATGCACCATTTTCCTTTATTATGAAGGATTATAGAATAAAGTGGTTGTACCTATGTAAAGATCGTATTACTTGTCTGGCACCTTACAGCACTCAGCCATCCTGACATGCACTTACTGCCAGTCAGGATCAAACCTTGTACTTTGTACATGCAAGAGAAAAACCTTAACCATTAGACCAATGGGTCTTTTTAATACATGTGTACTATCTCCTGCTGTCACACATGCACAGTTAATACAATATGGCAGAATACATCACTCAAGGTAGTATACTATCATGTCATAAGTCAAAGTGTCTCCTGAACTGATCATTGTGCAGCACATATTAATATCTGGATAACAGCATACAACATTCCTCACAGACAGGTGCAACAGTAAGGTTAGCTAGTAAGTGAACTGCAAAAAAAGTGATATAACTTATATTCAACAGCTGTACACTGCCCTGTAACATTGTTGGTGTCCTCTGTGCATTGGTCACTACCTCTGTTGTGTGGTCATCAGCAAAGCCATGCTGCCAGAGGCAGATTCTCAGCATTTTCCCCACAAAATGACAAATCATGGTAACTATTCCACAACATCAATGACTTATATGATGCTTTGAGCTAAACATCACCCACATCATTATACTGGGCATGCTTGAAAGGAAGTATTGCAATTACTGGATTGACACCCCTTACCCATACCAAGAAATATAACACAATATTATAACACAGCTCCTATGATACTTTGTGATCACTATGTAGCATGCCACACAAGATCTATTAAATAAGGCATTATTGCCTCCTGCAATTATATTGTGAGCAATATAATGAAAGGCGTACACTGCTGGATTCACACATATGCAATATACATCAAGTCCTTCATAACGTGTACACTAACTGATGATGCTAGACAATAATTCATATCACAATTGCCAGACAACAAACACTTGAAGGGAAAACTTGAACATTGTATTTGAATGGTTATGGCTTCCATTAAAGGCATTATGAAACCTGGCCATTCTCTCACATCTGTACATTTTTCAAGTAAGTCAAATTGCAAAATATTTTGTAGAAGCTAATCCTGCCTGTTAGCATTATCTTTTATGCTCAGTAGTTACACCTTGCCAGTCTTGAATATTTGCCTATTTGTATTCATAGTTCATACAGCTGTATATCAACCACTGACACTACAGAAAGAATTGTATCTGAAGTGTCATGAAGTGCACACTTGAAGGGATTACATCAGCAGTGTGTTGGAATATTTATGCTTCCCCTAATATGTAGTCTGATTGCTCAGAAAACAACTCATGCCTCCCTAGATCCATGCTGTATAGAGCTGCCTGTCAACTATTGATGCCACATAAAGAATCATAAGTAGATGTGTTAGAAAGCATCATCATCAGCCCCCTTTTTCCCATTTTTTCTATATGGGATTGGGGTATCATGTAAACTGTTGCCAACTCTATTGTTTCAGTGCCACACCCCTGCCTGACTGTCACAGATCTTCTTTCACTCAATCCATCCACCTCTTTGCTGGATGTCCTTGCTTCCTCTTACTTTCTTCCTGCCTGTCCCAAATCTTTCTCACCGGATTGTCTTCTGCTTTTCTGTACAATAATTGAAGCCATATCACGCAACTAAAATGTGTTTGAGTGGCCAAAATGCTGTAGCCATGTAAGTGATACCCTTTGTTGAATTATCCATGTCACATCTCATCATTTGCTGAATTTATCGCTATCTAATTTCAATTATTTGGTTTACAACCACAGTAAACATTCCTAGGTTTGAACCCCTGCCTATCTAAGTCAACTCTCTTGAGAGCTAAATATTAACTGCTTCTGACATAGATAACTTTAAACTACAAGTATCAGAAAGCAAACATACCAAGGACTGACTTACGAATTGTTTTTGAATTCTTATGTATCCCTTAAAATGCAGTTTGAGTGATCAAGATCCTTTGAGTATGTTAGTGTTCACACAAATGTGAGTCAGCCATATCATCATCTGTTGGTTAAGCTAGTCTTGTTTGCCAGTCCTACTAGTGTTGCACACAAGTACATTACTTACACATTGTGAGATTTGGACCCCTGCCAGTGTATGTGGACACTCTAAACCTGTGTAGTAGTCACTCAAGCCACAGAAAAAAAGTCAGGCTACAAGTGTGAGACAGAACACATTTGAAGGGATGACATCATCACTGTACTGCAAAGCAAATGTTTGACCTAAATGAGATGAAATTGTTGGGATAGCCCTCTCCCAGTGTAAATATTTCTCTTGAGTGGAAGTATACATATCAGATCTGTTGGATACACCAGACTTGTCTGTCACTATAGTAAACACAGCCTCACTAGTTAGTCATAGCTGGCTTCAAACACCTACCCAGCTAAGTCCACATTCTAGAGAATCTTGTACAACTATGGCCATTCTTTTAAAATCACTGCTATTATGAAATAGCTATCAGTCATACCTGATCCATACTTACCCCATGCCTCTCTGAGGCATTGTAGTCTCTTCTGATACATCTTATGTTTTCAATCATTGCAGAAGCTACACAAAGCAAATAAAAAAAATAATCAACATCTGCTCATGTTTGTAAATCATGATATTGTATTGCCTGAAAAAGAGCCATTATACCTACTCGACTAAGGTGGGTTGTGGGTCTGATAATACTTCTCTCATTGGTGAAGGCTGTCGTTCTTACATCTTTTACATTACTATAACTGTGATGGCATTGTTGACCAGTGCATGGGGTGTCAGTTGCATTGCTGATACCCTTGGCTAAGCTATTCCAAGTCTTAGCCTTGTACTATGACCTGGAATAGGTTTTCTGCAACAACAGCCACTTATAAGAACTGTTGCAGAGACCGTCAGCTATAACATTTAATGAGGAGTTCTGCAAAAAATTTGGATTCCTCACACTACTTTCTTGCTCTAAATGGAGCACTGAACTCACTATCTCCTGCTAAGCCTTCTCAAAGATATCATGAAAATGGCAGGGAATTGGTAACCAAATAAAATCTTGCATGTTTTAACTTATGCACAAAGACAGACAACCTCAACAACTGCATTTATACAACAAAGTCCACTTTAGGTGGAAAATATGGCAGTAAGATTTGGCCATGTATGCTGATCAGTGTATTTACAAATGCTCCACAGTGACTCCATCAACTGTTAGTTAATGTTGACATCTCAGTTACATTTCATATGATATATTGCAGCTCTTGGCATGTTATCTGGGATGATTGATAGCACTGATAACATGAATATTGTCAAAAACAAATATGAATAGAAATCTCCATGATGGTGTTGTTATTTAAAGCTGTCCTTTTGTTTAATTACTACAGATGTCTTGGTGGCATATAAAATGTTAAAAACTGTGAGAGATAGCATATTGGAAATGAGCCCATGAGGAAAAAGTGCCTGAACTTCTTTATGTTGTATATTAACTGTTAATACCACAGGAGAAGTGGCATTCCCTTGGTGTAAGTTAAGGTATATGATTTTGAAAAGGATGATATTGACCTACGTCAGACAAACCTGTACTGAATCTTGGTCATATATATTTTAAAGCTGTGTTGCTGTGCCCTTCATATTTCCCTAAACCCTTATGTTCCTTATTGTACTGCCTCAAAATGTTTGCACATGTACTGCTTGTAGCATAATGCATATAGAAGTGAGATTTTGTTATAATTAGTACTATGAGTACTGCAGGTGACACAGGTCTCATTTATCTTATTTAGAATCCATTATGCTCACTTGTGTTGTAACGTTCACATTTTAAATTGCAAGTGTAGTTCAGGTTCAAGTACAGAAAAAATATGTTTTATGACTCCTAAAGTTAAACTATCCATAATATGGATTCATACTCTGCACTACTTATGCTCTAATTCATAACTTACTTCATTAACATGGCGAGTCATTGAAAAGGTTACATAGCAGGTGTATCACCCACATTCAATACTGTCCAATATGCAGATTAGGTGCACTGTCACTGCTCTTATTGCATTACTGATGGCTAAGTCTATGTGCATGTGAAATTAAATTTTGAGTATTTGCCATGGGGAATAGACTGCCATTCGGTGAAGAGCATCACTGACAGGTCCTGACATGGAATGCTAACTGTCATACAAAGGATGAAGTAAAACAATCTTAAATCAGTGTGATGATCTGTCAACTTTATGGCTTTATATGAGTAAAGTTCTGACAGCAGGGGTCCCTACGTTCACAGAGACAGTGCCTTCATCAGATTTGAACCCTGCACCTATGGAATTATAATGAAACACTGACACAATCAACTGGTTTTGCCATTTGAACATTTACAAAGTTAGAGAACATCAGTTATATGTGCTCAGCATTGTAAGCTGACATTTACATGTACTTTACTCTATTTCACACAGTTGGTATTTGTCCTGTAACAGTACAAGTATGTGATTGATATCCTTGCAGAGGTGAGGATAGTAAAGCATGGGAGATTACAAATAAATGTCTGCAAGAGAAGATTTTCTGATTTCAATTTGTGTGCATTACTTCATTGTTTCATGAATGTATTAACATTTTCCATATACATCTTTTTCTACATTTCTAAGTTGTATATATGCTATGATTTACAGCCAAGTTGCCGTCAGAGGCAACTAATCTTACAATATGTTAAATAAAATGTGAATGGTGTATGTACATCATCATGTAGATACTAATACCATGTTCACCTGTCCAGCTTATCAACTAAATGGAGTGTATCAGGAATAGCAATGAATTGAGACCAAATTAACATATTCACTGTGATAAAGGGGTTTATCTACACCATGTAAGCAAGATTTGGAGATATAGGATTTCTGTTGTAATTCTTACATCCTGCCAAAACAAATGGTAAAAATAGTTTTGATTAAATTTACAGGAGCTATTGCTGATGAATTTTCAAGGTATGTATTGTGAACAGACTTATATGTTTCTTTTAGTACATTGCTAAATAATTGCAATGTGAGTTTCAAGTATTCTGTTGAAGTCATTTCATGGCGGTTGGAAAACATACACGTTCATGTGCAAAAAGTTCCATAGTATTATTTCAACAAATATTTGACAGCTGAGCTGTGACTTTCTGTATGTTTTTGTTATATTCCTGGCTACTGTACTGCTTGTGATTTTTTTTCAGTTTATTGGGATATATTCTTCATGTGCTATTGTTTGTTTCTTTCTATAGTCTATACATTTTGTGTTGGGGGGTGTGCATATTGGATACTACAGAATGTGCACCGATGTTTGCACTGTTTTATTTCTTTGATGCTAGTTACTAACTGCATACTAGTATTTAGGTTGTAACATAAGTAAACCTGTCTGCATTACCCACCAGTTTATTATGGATGTATCTGCCTTTATTATAGCATTCATATAGGTATATGGAATTTGACTTGCTGATTACTTTGATTTATGTATTGTACTATTTCTTCAAGACAGGTTGAACACATACATTTGCTTCTGCTCCTGACAGTATCCTAGCCTGTTGCAGAAACAGATTTCTAATGGCTGTGGCAACACCTAACATCTTCCAAAGTGGCTGTTTTAGCATGTATTGGAAATTAGAGCTTAGATAAGCATGATATGTTCATACTTGGCTTATAGATTTCTGAATTGCTCCACCATGCTTTTTGGCTTCACTGGCATGTACCTCAGCTTTTTATAAACTGATTAGCATATTCAGCTGCTAACCCTTGTTTTACAGCCAGATGCGATGAGTACAGCTGTTTCCTGAATCGCAAACAACTCAGCCATCACTACGTCACACAAGTGAGCTTAGCACAATGAATCCTGGCCATTGTATTTCCTACCAAATGGATCTTTTTGTTTTTCTGTATATGCGAAAACTGATTTTTGTTAATTAAAATTCAATGTGCTGCTGCATGGAATCCTTTCAGGTTAGGAGCCAAATCAAATGCTATTTTATAAATACTTCTACAAGTAACATTTTCTTAAAGTTTTGAGAAAAAAACATGGAGATACTATTTTGGAGATACAACCAATTATAAACAAGTAGCAAAACAGCCAAAAAGGCAAACTATTCTGGAGACATGCCTTCTGAAAGCACTTAGCAGCTAAATAGTTAATAACAATAATATAGTATTATGTTTTCTTTTTATAACATCTTTATTAAATTGTCACTTAAGACATAGGCAAACATGCATTCTTATAAAATAAAACAATCTATATTAACATGTTTCCAGTTACATACATTGCACATCACATATGTTCCTTTTTATAAGCATCATCAGTCCAATATTACATAAATTGTTCAATTCCTGTCTTTCCTTAAACCACCCTCTGCCTCTTCAACCTTTTCCTGCATGTATTTTCCTACAATGTTCATTTATTTCTATGTACATTGCTCCTTGCATTTTCTAAAGATCCCACTTTCAGTTCTTTTATCTTTGTTACAATATTCAGTCCTTCAAATACAGTTGATTAAACTTCAATTTCCATTTTCTAGTAATTGTTTTGTGGTAGCCACCAGAATTAAAATTAACAAGGCCTTACTAAGTCTGGGCAATTCAGATCCTGTGTCCAGGCTCAAAAGAATTATTTCATTAGTTACACCCATTTGCTCACCCAATATTTCTGACAGAGTACTCTGTAAGGAATTTTCAAATTCTGCCAATTCATTATACTCCTAAAATATATTTACTCAATTACCTGTTTCATTCTTATCACACCTCCAAAATTTGCCATCCACCTGAGGAAAATCGTTTTGAGGTCTGCTTGGGATATAAAAATATATATGCAGATACTTACAAACAAAAAATCCCAAACTTTCTATACTTTTTTGCATGCATGGGAGCCATACACATGTCCTTCCATTGTTCCCTTGTAAAGTGCTTTTCCAGTCTCTCTTCTCAATATTTTCTAACCTCCTCTGATTGATTTGCATAGTTACCATGCAATATTTTATATGCCCTACTTTTTATCCCCTTTTTAACAGGAGCTTCTGTTCTACACTCAACTAAAACCGTAGCAGAGCTGGTCTCTACCTTAGGATTTTCCTATCCATTTCTGTTTTCCTATACTCTGATATCAATCCCTGGTAGGGAAGGCAGTCTGTAGCCTGCAGTTCAAATATATTCCTGGCCTCATCACATTCTTTTACCTTTCCCTCTAGTTATTTTGTCTCATTTGTTTCCTTTTTCAGCTTTCTCTAGTAAATTCCAGGCCCCTCTTGCCTCTTCTCTGTATGCCTACTTGCAATCATCTCTTTGCAAAATCTCCTTTCTCCATTCTTGTGTAGTCATGCTTCTTTGAATAATTTCTGCTACTTTATGAATATAATATTCTGTATGGCTGTTATTCTTATTCTTATTCTTAAGGATCTGCATCCAAAATTCTTTTCTCTCCTAATTTCTTCAATTTTCCTCCTGCTTCATCATAATCCCTTTCCACTTTGAATTATAATGTCCTGCTTATCTTTTGTATATGAGCCTTAGTTGTGTGGGTTTACAGTATCCTTTCAAAGCAGGTAATCCTAAACCACATTGCTCTTTTGCAAGGATCAACTTATCCAACTTGACTCTTGCCTTCTTCCCCTCACAGATAAATTCCTTCAACTCGTTATTAATTATTGTCCACAACATCTTCTCTGGTTGATAAAAATATGCCTGACCTGTATATAAAACTAATATAAAACTAAACGGACTAAACATATTTCCACTGTTTGTGTCTTACTATCTATATCCATAAACAAGAGTGCCCATGTTCTAATTTTTTATATTATCCTTTGTTTAGTCTCTTCCCACATATCCTTAGCTGTTTTAACAAATTACTTTTTAATCCACACTCCTGACTAGTTCATCTTATTATCTTCCATAAATATGGGTATTGCTAAACCAATTCATGTGCAGGTACATAACTTACTGCTATAGCCTGTGTTTTATTTCCATTAATTTTATATCCTGAAAAGACCTTAAACTGTCTCAAAATGTTCCATAACATAGACATGTTCTTTGCTGGATTTACCAGGTACAAAATACTATCATCTGCAAATAACGCCAACTTTTCTTGATCACCATACCAATTATATCCTTGAATTTGTGAGTCTCTTATTTCTTGTGCCAGTGGCTCTAAAGATAAAGGAAGTAACAATGGGGAAAAAAGACACCCCTGTCTCCTTCTTCTTTTCGGACACAACTTAGAGAAGACCCCCCCCCCCCAACATTAATTCTTGCTTCTGATCCTTCATATATCCTCCTTCCCTTGACTAGCTTTATAGTTTATTTTTGTATTACTGTTTTACTTAACCTCAGCTACAGTGTTGCTAGTTCAGCCTGGACACATAGCAGCCTCACCCCCCTCTCCCAACTACTAGTTGCTACCTCTCCCTTTCTGGCCTGCCTACCACATAATATCCATACCCCCTTGGAAGAATCCCTAGAGACTTATTTCTTTTCTTTTTTTCTCATCCCAGCTCTTCCCTGCAAACTACTTTTCTTCTGTATTTTTTTTTCTTTTTTTGTCCACTAGATGACACCCTAACCTTGCAACCATATTCTACCTGAATCTCTCTCTCGCTCCCCACTGCAGTAATCTTATCTATTTTTCCTGCTGTTTGTAACATTGCTTCTGAACCTTTCCTGTTCTCCCCCACATATATTTTTTTATTAAATTCTCAGTTTGACCGTAGCCTAACCCTTTTATCACTCCTTTTATCCACTTTCACTTACCTTAAATTAGCTACTTTTTCTGATTGTTTTCTGACTGTCTTCCTTCCTTTTGTCTCCTCTCTGCCTTCCTTCCCCGTATCTAACTATCTGTTAAATTTCCTTTGTTTAACTCTCTCCAATCTCTTCCTTACTCTAAACTTGTATCTGTGACTATTCCTAATGTGATTTATCCCTTCCCTCACCCTTCTGCCTGCAGTGTTGTATGCACTAATTCCAACATTTTGTAACCTCCAATACGACAACACCTCCTGGTCTCACCTGCCTTACCCTCTACTCCTCCCACTGTTTCACCTCAAATCCTTCCAGGTGTCTATAAAGTGGTCCTGCCTATCAGGACACCATTTTTATCCTGGTCTACCCCTGGCTGCTATGCGTTCCTGACCCTAGCGATCCTGTGCCAGTAAGTTATCGGTGCTGCTCTGATTTATTAAGTTACGCTTAGAGTCTTTTTTGTGCTGTATTCATTCAAATGTTTTAACTGCTGAGTGTATTCTACTCCTGGCTTTAAAGATGTTTTCCTGTCTACTTGCTTCTCCAAATGTTTTGATACGTTATGTCTAACAGTGCTTGTGCTATCTGTTAATGCAAAGGCTACTTGTATTGTGCTTGAGGGTGTCCCTGTTTGCTACTGCACTATTTGTGTACTCGCAGTGGTAACTTTGCAATCAGCTGCCATCAATTTAAATTCTCTTGGGCCAGACTTGCTCCTTTTTTCTCTACTTTTTAGTAGATACTGATAAACAGATATGGTGCTACTTGTGTTTTTGCAGTGTGCATTTCACAGTTACTAGCTTCCAATTTAATTTCCATTGGGTGAGATTCGCTCCTTTTTTTCTCTCCACATTTCAGTAGCTAGTAAAGTTATGATACTGCATTACTTGTGTAATTGCAGTGGTTACCTTACAGTTTGCTGCTATTAATTTATTCTTCCCGTGTGCTAGAATCGTGCCTTTTTTCTGTTTTCCTTAACTACTTATAGTTTGTTACTGGACCACTTTGTATGCACAGTGATTACTATTGAATTACGCTAGGTCTGCACACACCTGAATTTAAGCTCTGCACCGCTGTATTTTTTACCACTATAAGCAGATTAGCTTTATTATTTATAGTTTTGAGCTTCTCCAAGGCCTCTTATGTTTTACATAGCGTGTTTGCCTTAGAGGCATGTCTAGAGTTGCGTCTTGAGTGGTTTACTCAAATATCCACATTTTTTCCTGGACTTAGTTAGTCCGTACTACTTCATACTACTACTACTCTGCTACACCCTATTTTGTTGATGTACTGGAAAATATTAGGGTTCAACCAAACACCCTAATAATGGTCGATTTCAAATACCCCACCATTAACTGGGAAAATTACTCATTTACCAACTTCTTTGCTCAATGCTTTCTGGAATTCATAAACTCCAATGCCCTGGATCAACTTATCCACACCCCCACCAGGGGCAACAATATCCTGGATCTAGTCATTACAAATATGAATGACCAGTGTTCCACACCTGAAGTTAATACTTCATTGGTCCACTCCGACCATAATCTAATTACCCTAGATATCCACACCCTGCCTCCACCCCCCCCCCATTAAGGAAACCATGGTAAAAAATTTCTCCAAAGCCAACTTCATGCTTCTTAAGACAGAAGTGGTGAACTTCATGACACCCATGCAGATGGACAATACAGTTATGACTACTGAATACTACACAATTGCACTTTATAAGCACTTACATGAGTGCATGGATCATGCTATCCCATATAGAACCAAGACACTATCCTCCAAAAAAAGGTAGCCAATCTGGTGGTCCCCTGCCATAAACAAACTGTACAACAGAAGGAAGAAACTCTTGCAAAAGAGAGTAAAATCCAACGAGTGGAAGAGCTCCCTGGTCAGCCTCAATAAGAAGCTGCGATCCCTGATAAAATCCTCCAAAGCTAGTTATGAAAACAAAATTGCCACTGATTCTAAAGACAACCACAAAGCATTCTATAGCTATGTCAAGAATCTCAATGGCAAAACTCAGATCTGCTTTGAGTTACAGCACAATGGCACTAAATATACAGACCCAACTGATATTGCCAACATCCTGGCAGATAGGTTCAATGCTAATTTACCCCCCCCTCACCCCTAAAGAGCCCATCTCTATACCAGAAGAATGCAAAGTTCCTGTAATCACAGCTGCACAGGTAAAAAAACACACTCTCCAAAGCCAAGGACACAGCATCCATGGGACCAGACAACATCCCAGGCTGCGTTCTACATGAACTACAGAACGAACTGGCACCCCACCTAAGTACCATGTTCAGTCATAGCCTCACCTCAGGCTTTGTGCCTGCTGAATGGCGCACAGCAATGGTTATCCTACTCCACAAGGGGGGAGCCACCACGGACTCCAGGAACTACCGCCCCATTAGCCTGATGAGCCTGGTCTGCAAGGCCATGGAACGTATCATCATGAAACTTATAAACAAAGATATTGGTAATCTCCAAACTCTGGATCCCACCCAGTTCGGGCTTGTAAAAGGCAGATCATGTCTCCTAAACTTGATAGACTTCTTTGAAGCAGTCACTAAAGCCGTAGACAAGGGTAAGGTGGTTCACACAGCCTATCTACTCTGGAATTATAGATAAGCTCACTAAACTAGGTATAAATCCCTATGTCACAAGATGGGTTGCCAACTGGCTCATTGACAGAACCCACACTGTGAAAGTAGCAGACTCCAAATCCGACTTCAGACCAGTGACAAGTGGAGTACCACAGGGTTCAGTCCTGGGTCCTCTCCTGTTTGGTATCTACTTCTCTGAACACAGAAGGTCTTTGGCTAATGAAGTTTGCAGATGACTGCAAACTAGGAGCCATAATCGAAACTCTTAATGATGTGGACATCCTACAAAAGGGCCTCACTGAGACAGATGCCTGGTGTCAAAGCCATGGCCTCAAGCTCAATGCCAAAAAGTGCATTGTCATCCCCTTTGGTAAAAACTCTGTACCCATGAACTACAACATAGGCGGTAGTATACTTAACACTGAAAGTGTGATAAGAGACCTTGGAACACAGGTGGACAGTAGTCTCTCCTTTGATAATCACATTGCCACAGTAGTCAGGAAATCCTTCTACGTGGCACACCTTATCACAAAAGGTTTCTCATCCAGAAAAAAAGAGGTCATTGTTCCCCTCTACTCATCACTCGTTAGACCCATTTTAGAGTACAATGCCCCTTTTGGTATGCACCTCACAAGACAACTACAACAACTGAAAAGGCTGCAGAAATATCTCACAAAGAAGATTACCAACCTCAAACAGATGCCCTATGCAGACCGTCTCAAAAAACTCCAGGTTTACTCTGTCACATATCGCCTACTCAGAGGTGATCTCTGCCTAACATACAAAGCTATGTCAAACCCAGAGCTGTTGGACATGCTCCACTTAAAGAAATCCCAATCCCTCTGAGCTACATGCTCTAGGGACCTAAACCTTGTCACCACATTAAACAGAACATGCCGGAGGGATAGATTCCTGTCCCAGAGACTTCCCATACTCTGGAATAAACTACTTATCTAAATCAAACAAAGCTCCTCATTAGCGCACTTCAAGAAAAATCTTGATGATTAGTTGGGAAATAGGAAATTCACCCTGGGGATCACCTCTGTGGCTCTGCTCGACTGTGGCACAGGAAAATAATTTTCTTGAGTGGCAAAAGCCAGGGTACCTTTTTGGCTGGGCTTGTATAGGCCCCAGGGCCAATAGCCTAGTACCTACCTATGAACCTATGAACACCCATTTTTCCCAGCACTCTGTTCCCTCCATTCCTACTAGTGAGTTGTATCACACAAATAAAAAGCAATAAAATCAAAACAATACAAATGCAATGTGCATGAAACCCTATACGGACAAGGCTGTGGAAAGGGATTATTACTCCCGATCTTAAATGGAAAAGACAGTGTCGCTAGTTCAGCCTGGACACATAGTCGCCTCACCCCCACTCTCCCAACTACTAGTTTCTACCTCTCCCTTTCTGGCCTGCCCTCCACATAATATCCCTGCCCTCTTGGAAGAATCCCTAGAGACTTATTTCTTTTCTTTTTTTCTCATCTCAGCTCTTGCCTGCAAACTACTTTTCTTCTGTATTTTTTTTCTTTTTTTGTCCACTAGATGGCACACTAACCTTGCAACAATATTCTACCTGAATTTCTCTCCCCACTGCAGTAATCTTGCCTATTTTTCTTGCTGTTTGTAACATTGCTTCTGAACCTTTCCTTTTCTCCCTCACATATATTTTTTATTAAATTCTGAGTTTCACCATAGCCTAAACCCTTTATCAATCCTTTTATTACTCCTTTCACCCACCTTAATTTAGATGCTTTTTCTGATTGTTTTCTGACTGTCTTCCTTCCTTTTGTCTTAACCCGCTCCATTCGTCCTGCGGGCTCCCATACCCTACCCCCAATTCTCACCCACCCCAAGGGTCTTAAACTTGTACTTCCTTAACCACTCCCCCTAATTTTGTTTCCTCCAATCACTCTTCCACCCTCCCCTCCTGAGCTACTTATCACCATCCACCTGCCACACTTACTTATTCACAAGTATCATCCATCTCCTCCTATCATTATTTCTTCTTCCTCTTCCCAAATTATTTCCTTGCAACTCTCCTGTCACTATGCCTTCTCTTCTAACCTCTCACATTCTCAATTTTCCCTTTCCTTATTGTGCCCTACTTTCTAACATCCTATGAACATTGTAGCCTCACAAAATCTAATACTTTCTCCAGACATATTACTTTACCTTCCATACATTCATCTCATCACTGTTTTAACTTCATATTTTCTCCCAGCTACCTTCCTAAATTTCATAGAAAGGTTCAGATTACTCATTCCTATCATAAGAAAGAAAGTCCCTACACATTTTCCCTAAACCATCTAACTGGTTAAAAAGATTAATCCTCTCTCTTCTAGCAGGTGACATTCAACCCAACCCAGGTCCAAACAACACTTCAACTAGAAACCCTCTTTGCACTCTTCCCTCTAACTCAAATATACTAACCAACCCCCCAAACTCTCTCACTATAGCTCAACTTAACATCTGTAGTATTAAAAATAAAATTGTCCCCCTTCATGCTCTACTTGACGTACACTCATTCAACATCCTTTGCCTGTCTGAAACCTGGCTTAAACCAGTAATTCAGGACAAGGAGATTATTCCCCCTGGCTACAACATCCATCGACTAGACCGTAAAGTAAAAAAGGGTGATGAAATAGCAATCCTTTACAAATCAGAGATGCAAATCACTGCCTTACAGGATAAGCCTCCATTTGAAAGTAACGCCAAAAGCGTTATATCCAAACTCCAGCTTAATACCTACAAATCCATCTATATAATCTGTATCTACCTTCCCCCATGCAATAACATCAGTACCTTAGAAGAAATACTTAGCTGGCTGGCCATTCACTTCCTACAAGAAACCATAGTCCTTGGGAATGTCAATATCAACTGGAATACCTGCTCTTCAGCTGACCCTTCTACCCTCTTAAATCTTCATGTTTTTTCACAAACCATTCTTTCCCCCACCAGAACAAATAAACCTAGCAACAAAGAAAGCATTTTAGTCTGGATCCTGATAAATAGCCACCAACAAACATATACAGTAGGTATGCTGCCTGAGGATATAAATGACCATGCCCTTACTTACTTAATTAGATATAAAACTGATAACCCCAATTTAACTAAATACAAAATGGTTAGAGCAAACAAAAACTTTAACCCTGATAGCTTTAAAGCTGAACTTAGGTCTTGCAATTGGTCTCTTCTTAAACACCTCCCACTGGATGATGTTGTGGCTTATTTTAACTCTAAATTCTTATCTATTCTTGACTCACATGCTCCCACAAGATCCATCAGACTTTGCTCAAAAGTCGCCCGTTGGCTAACAAAGGACACAAGGCAAAAGATTATTCTGAAAAACTCTGGTCCAAATACCGCAGTACTAAAGATCCCACTGACCAACTCAACTTTAGACAAATAAGAAACATTACAAAAACATCAGTACTTCTTGATAAAAGAAATTCTTACTGCCATTTGCAACAAGCTAACCTACATAACCCACAAAAGGTTTGGGCAGGAATAAATAGTCTCTTAATGCCTGGCCACTCAGACACTCCAAGCCCATCAGGTACCTCCCAAGATAACCCCAAACAGACTGCTAATGCCTTCAATACCTTCTTTACTGAAACTGTCCAGTCTCTTTCTAATCAACTCTCCCCTGATATCTCCTGTCTTTCCACCTCCTCTAACACTTCTATTCCCACATTTCAACTACAACCTGTACCCTCTTCACTCATCTGTTCTCTTCGACATAAATGTAAGCCATCCTCTACATCAGCTGCTGACCTTCTACCTGCTCTTTATTTAAAAGTTACTGCTAATGCTTTAACCTATCCCATCACCATCCTGATTAACAAAACCATTGAAGAAGGCTACATTCCTTCACTCTGGAAAATATCTCATATTATTCCCCTTCATAAAGGTGGAAACTCAACAAACTCTCTAACTACCGACCCATAGCCTTGCTCTCTTCTCTTGCTAAAATCATGGAAAATGCGTCCAGAAGCAACTTCTGAATCACCTGTTAACTAACAGTCTGCTATCTAACTGTCAACATAGCTTCAGACCCTACCATAGCACCACCTCTCCTCTCCTCTCCTTCACAGACTGCATCAATAAAAATAGGAACAATAATATCCTTACCTCTACTCTATTTATTGATCTATCCAAAGCCTTTGATATGGTCAATCATGAGATACTGTTAAACTTACTTAAATCATTTGCACTAGACACAAGTTCAATTAAGTGGTTCCACTCTTATCTGCACAACAGACAACAGACTGTGTGTTGGCACAATAACTTATCCAACCACCTCCCCATTACTCTAGGAGTCCCCCAAGGCTCGATACTTGGCCCTCTCCTGTTTTCAATTTTCATTAATGATCTTCATACTCGTATTTATCCTACCACCTGTATACAATATGCAGATGATTCTACTTTAATCTGTTCTGCCTCATCCCCCTCTGAACTGCACTCTCTCACCCAACAGACTTTCGAAACCATAGAGATGTGGTTCCTAAAATGATGCTTAATTGTGAACCCCCCAAAAAACAAATTATTACTTTTTTCACCGACCGGAAAATCCTCTCCTCTGAACTTCTGTGTCTTGTCAGATAATGGCACCAACATATCACCCAATCCAACTACTAGACTCCTCGGAGTTGAGATAGACAACAATCTGACTTTTGACTCGCACATTAACAATACTATAAAATTAGTTAACAGAAAACTAGGCTCCCTCTATAGAATTAAACCGTTCCTTACTCCACTTGCCAGAACTTCCATTGCCCATTCCCATCCTATTTCCACCCTCCTGTATGCCACCCCTATCTACACTTCTTTGTCCAAAACTAACCTCAGCAAATTGTCTGTTGCTTACAACAATGTTGCCAGATTTGCCGCTGACTCTACTTTTAGAACTCATCACTGCCAAAACTTAAAGCAACTAGTATGGCTCAAACTACAAAACCTAATTCTATTTCACCAGCTCTCCTTAGCCCACAAAATCCTTTACAAACCCACAAACGCTCCCATACTCACTTCCCTTATCACTCCTTACTGTAATCTTAAAAGCCTTCATTCCTCCGACAAATTACTTATATCCACTAGTAAACCCAATAACACAGCTGGCAAATCCTTGTTCTCCAACACAGTAGGAAAATCTTGGAGCACTCTTCCTCACAATCTCACGACAATCTCCTCTCTTCCCTGCTTTAAATCCCAACTCAAAGCTCACCTCAAAACCCACTGGCTCTGCCCCTGTAGCAACCCTGACTAGCTTTCATTGAGTATCTTGGTTCTCTCAACTTTTCTGCTTTAAGAAACTCTTAACCAAAACACACTTTTTATTTTTTGTCTTCTGTTTTTGTAGTTAATATCTAATGTGTTTTGATGTATATACTATTATATATGCTTAATTTGTACCTGTTCATACTAATGTTTGCATGTGAAGCTTTTCTTCCCAGCCCTCTGCTGAAAATGAACATATATCCAGTTGGACTAGCCTGGTCAACAAATGTAAAATAAATAAAATAAATAAATAAAATTAAATTTTTATTATATCCGGGAATAAAAATGCATCCATCGCCTTGTACATAAAATCCCAGCTTACTCAATTGAATGCTTTCTCTGCAGTCTTTAATTGTATACCATGTCAATCGAACATAGAAACCAGTTCCTTATGAAATGAAGATCCAGGTGTAATTCCATTCAGAAATTTAAAGACTCTCAACCATTTAGGCCCACACTGATGGTTAATAAAGGTATTTTAAAGAAATTAATGCAGCAGTCCCTCCAGATTTGAATGACAATATATCTATTAGCAGTGTTCTTAAACTAAGGGCTGCTAAATTATGAACTTAATGTTTAAATTTGAAGTATTAAGAGATTTGTGTTATATTTATACAAACTCGGGTTAATGTTTTTAAACTTAACTTCATTCATTCATAATTTTTTAACTGTTATTTTTAATTATTACTTATAGTTATATGCTACTTTGTAGACTGAATTCATTTACAGAAACACTCTTTATTTAGAAATGTTTTTAACTCATTCACTCCAATAGAGCTCAGGAAATTTGCACTGTAACTTCCAATGGGCAGAGCCTAAGCTTTTTGACAGAATCAAATTATGTCCTCACATTTCCAACAAATGTTCATATCTCTGGAACCATAGGGGTTATGAGGTCTTAAACTGAATTTTATAAATCACAGTAAACAATATTTTGTAAACAATTTACAGTATCTCAGCAACCACTCAAGTTATACACATACTGTCAGCAGCATTTTATTCATTTAGATGGGAGCTTTCATATGAGACTAAGGAATTCTGTCTGTCTTACTTGGTTGTTGAGATATTTAGAAAAATGTAAAAATGATGGAGGAAATTCAGTAAAGCTTACACAATTTTCTTTTTTTTTTTTTTTGGTGTATGAATTTTAGATTCAGGAAGCATCGCTTATCAGTGTGCAAGCACATGCAAATAGGGAAAGTTCTGTAGAATGCAAATAACCTCATAAGCAGTTTAATCTTATGTGAATGACCTAGGTAGAGTGATATAACAAGCAGAAAGGTATCGGTATAGACTTCATGTCACTGTCCATGGTGTATGCAGAATTTTTCCATGTACAGGAGTCTACATGGACAGAAGGGGATGTAAATGCCCACAGATATGGACCTAACTCTCCAGAAAATGTTATATCACATACATATAAGTGCAAAAGGTACATTGTGGATGTCTGATAAAGGAAGGGAATATGTAAAATTAATAATACTTGTATTTAATAATTTCGGCATGTTTGTACTGTGCTCCACAGTGTGCAAATATGCTTAACAGAAATAAAAAAAAATAAATAAATAACATGTCTAATATGGTTTTCACAAATGAGCTTTAGGACCATGCCTTGGGTCTATACAATGGTGCATACGGTCTGTTACCAAGCTGCCACAGCTATGAACCATGTAGTTTCTAGGCTGTCAGCATGGTTATGTATGCAAATGAGGTGGATTTTCTGAACTGCTAGAAGGAGGAACCTTGTCCACATATCCCTTACATGAAGTTGATATTCCCAGAGGATGTGTATGACATCAGGGCATCAGGGGGGTGTGTCTTATTATTTTTAGGATTTTTTGTTCCCAGTGCATGTGTTTGCGCCTCACAACACATAGCTTAGCTTAGTTGCTCGAGCAGACTACCCATGTGACAGTGATGGCATAGGCAGCAATCAGTAAAAAACATATATCTTCAATAAATATTTCTGACTTTTGTATAAGCTATTCTGCACATTGTGGTGCACACTAAAGTAGGGCCTTTCACTTATGTTAATTGTATCCTGGGCAGGAGAACTACATCATAATTAGCCAATCCCACATAGTGGTCCTAAAGCAGAATTGTATAAAGTATGCATGCATCCTACATTCTGATTTTCCCTCAATACTCTGGGCCATTGGAGTAGATACCTGGGAATTTTAACTGGGATAATGCTATTGGCTGCTGCAGGTCTTCCACCTCAGTATGTGCTAGATGATGAAGTCAATGCTGCTGGTGCTGCTGACAATAGGCCTAAGCCGAGAAGGAGAAGAGTGTTCAGACCCAGAGTAAACTTTCAGGATCTGCATGAGCTGGAGATTGTAGAGCGCTACTGGGTGGACAGGGACAAATTACAGTAACTCATTGAGCTCTGCCACCCTCAACTCAGAGCCAGAGCTAACAGAGGGGAACACATCCCACTGGAAACTAAAGTATGTGAGCCCTTAGGATACTAACTACAGGTACTTTTCAAAGACCAACTGGGGACATGATGAGGTGTCACAGGCATCTGCATCCAGCATACTCCACCAATTACAAGATGTTATGCTTCCACATGCCAGTGAGCACATGTCTTTTTCCCTTACCCCTGAGGAGAGGCAGCAATATGCAACACTTCTACCGGGTAGCACACCACCATGAAGTACTGGGTGCCTTAAATTGCAGACATGTACACATCAACGCACCACCTGGTGAACAGAGTGTCAAAGGAAAAAACTTCAAAGACCAATTCACGCAAGGTTCAGATATGGCATTTAACTACTTGCTGCAAGGAGACAAAAACATGCAAATACAGGATTTTGCATAACTACTAACAGGAAGTATGCTCTTCTTATACTGTTCTACAAAACATTGCTTTCTATAGTTGACGTAATTAAACACAACTTTCTGTATTGTTCTACAGCAGATGTTACTCAGATTTTCTGCTGACATGACTGGATTTATGAAAAACATTTGAGAAAAACAACCTGACCTTGGAGGCTTTAGCCCGCTATAAGCTTCTATTGTGTAGTTCTAATACTTGTGTTACATTTCAAGGTACTTTTCTAGCTTAGACACAAGTAAACGCTGATTGCAGTTCATATTTTCAAGCAGTCTTTGTTCTTATTATCAATAGCTTCTGCAGCTGTGTATTTTCTTACAGCATAAGCGGAACTCCTTGTCTAAATCTCATAACATTAATAAAAGTGATACATCTAGTTATTATTTTCCTGACACAAGCAGAAATTATCTGCTTCCCTGTAAATTTCCAGAGCATAAGCAAAGATTATAGCTGCGCATATTTCATAACAATACAAGATTGGAAAGCTTCTGCAGTTTGTACAGATTTATGCAATGTGAAATAGAATAAATGTGTTAACCCTTTTCAAATCTTAAATGTACTAAGCATATTACTAATACATACACTAATAGATATTTTTCTAACATTTCCCCCCTTTTAATACTTTATTTTACTTTCAAAATAAGCATAAACAGTTTTTCTTCCCCTAACCCCTTCCTACTCAGGATTTGCAGTTAAGAGAGTCATTCAGTTTAAACTTATGAAAGCATTTTCAATTTTTTAACAGTTCTTCAAACTCAGCACCTTGATATAAGGTTTCTGAAACTGACATGTCTATAAGGTCTTTGATCAGTCTTTTCATGCAGGGGATGCCACAGCAAACACATGCTCCCAGTAGGATCATTCCTACACAAATGGCAATCAGGATGTTCATTAGGATAGTACCCCACCCCCCAAACCATTTCTGGAAAAAGTCCATCAGTGGGTTTGGTACTGGTTTGGTCATGTCCGACACTTGCTGAATTACCTCAAGGTGATTGTCTATCTCGTGTTTATGGTCAGGAATATACGGACAGCACTCCTCCTGGATTAAACCACAAGTACCGCCTCTCGCCGCTAGGGTGAAGTCGGGAGCCATGCGGTTTTGAAGCACTACAGTTCTCATGGCATTCAGTTCATCAGTCACCAATTTTAGAGCAGAAAAAGTTGCATTGCTCATTACTTCAAGAAGTTTAGACAGTTTTCTCAGCTCCCAGATTGATTTCACTGCTCCATATGCTGGTGATATGCCTGCCCACGATATAACACTGTCACTCAAGTCCATGCGTGTCAGTTTATCGCCTATAGAATGATGTTTTTTCCAGCATGCATCGATTTGCCCCACTGGATTTACAGGTTTTTTGAGGGGTTTCTTGATGACCTCTCGGACATTCCGAATTTTTCCTCGAGGTAAGACTGACGTGTGTCATATGGCCGGAACCAGGTAGCCCAAAAAACAACTGCCGGACCAATTCTCAGGTAACCACTTGTATGCTTTTCTACCACATACAAAATAACAATCCTCTACTTTACTAGTAACTTTACTATGAATATACACTTGTCCTGCATGAAACATTTTTTCTATCAATTATAGACAGTTGTTTATAAAGAACAGAATCATGTTTTACTTCATCAGTTGTTTTGTGCATCAATTCAAAAAATGAATCATAGTTTGCATTACAATAAGAACCTGCGTTATTAGCTTTAGTGTAGCATCTATAAGGAACAGTCACATTGCAATTGTTCCAACCCACCTGAACAGTATCATTTTTATAAAAACACGCAGTCCCTTTTTGTGGAACAGACAAGTGCAATGCTATTTTATCTTGTGATGTAACAGTTGATGCATCATAAATCAAGTTTTCCCAGGTCTCGTTGACTCCTAGGGAGACTGAAGTCATTAATAACCCCCCGTATGCTGTCGGCAAAGCTGTGCAAATCCAGCAATTCGAAACATTGAAAATCTCAGCATACACATATTTGATGGCCTGATAAGTGTTGAAGTTTGGGTGCCAGTCTATGAGCAATGCTTCATGTTTATTCAGTTCAGTTTGTGTGGCTGGGAAAAGGAATGGCCACAACAAAAAGATTATTGTCACTAGTACAGTTAATAGGATGATTATGCAATACTTCTGAGGAAATGGTTGTTCTGCATTCCTGTTTTCTCCAACTCTTCCGAGTAGTTTTATTTGGATTTTTCTGGATTTTATCATTTTTGCTCTTCACATGTGACAAGATTTTTGTCCAGTTCAAAGCTTTTCACTAGTTTGCAGCGTGTCAGGGGGATCCACGAGGCTCACTCTGCGATTTTGACTGCAGTGGGTGTCGACAGAAGCACTTGATACGGACCTTCCCACTTTGGTGACGTCCAATTCTTCTTTTTGATAGCTGTCACCCAGATCCAATTCCCTGGGATCGTTTGTTCTTTATCTGAAACAGAATCTGACTGCAACAGATGTTTAGAATTCAACAAATTTCTCATATATTCGGCTAGTGTACAGTCGGCTTCCTGGTCTGCAGGCATGAGAGGTTTCCACTGGGGTATATAATAAGCCCTTCCAAATAGTTTTTCAAAAGGAGTCAATCCTTTTGCAGTCAGAACAGTTCTCGTGTTCAACAGTGCCAGGGGCAGGCAGTAGACCCAATTCTTTTCTGTTTCTGCTATTAATTTTCTTAACTTATTCTTTAAAATTCCATTATCCCTCTCAACTAGCCCTGCAGATTGCGGATGGTATGCACAATGATTTTTTAAAGAAATGCCAAAATGCTTACTTAACTGTTGTATGGTTTGGTTTACAAAGTGTGTACCATTGTCACTGTAGATCCTTTCCGGAATGCCAAATCTAGGGATGATTTCTTTAACAAGGACTTTCGCTACCATAGCTCCGTCTGGATTTTTGGTCGGAAAGGCTTCCACCCATCTGGAAAACATATCTACAATGACAAGACAATACTTCTTATGTTCACATTTGTTCAATTCTATGAAATCCATACAGATAGTATGAAATGGATATAGTGGTGGTGTAGGGAAACTCCCTTGCTTGGGCTTTAATGCCCCTTGTGCATGATGTTTGTTACAAATGTGGCACATCAAACAAAATTTTTTAGAATAGTTGGTGAATCCATATGTCGTGAACACTCGGTTCACCAGCTGTACCACCCCCCCCCTATTGAGACATGGCATTGCCCATGGCTCAACAAAGCTGCATATCTAAACAAATTAGATGGTAATATCGGTTTCCCTTCTTTAGAGATGTACAGCCCCTTTTCGAGAATTGCTCCTCGTTTTACCCATCTTTGTTTCTCAACTTGCGTAGTGAGTGTCAGCATTGTCTTTAACATTTCTAAGTCTAAAATCTCAGAGGGTTGTAGTTCCTCATTCAAAAGAAATACTTCTGAATCTGCCTGCTTTGCAGCTGTATCAGCTCTCGCATTACCTTTTGAAATCCTATCCTGTTGCTTGGTATGAGCTGTGCATTTACAAATAGCTACTTTCTGAGGTAACTGAATAGATTCTAAGAGATCTAGAATAAACTGTGCATGATTAATAGGTTTGCCAGTAGATGTTATCATTCCTCAGTTTTTCCACTGTTGCGCAAAAACATGTACAGTAGAAAAAGCGTAGTGGCTGTCAGTAAAAATGTTCACACATTTACCCTTTGCTAAGGTACATGCCCGTGTCAAGGCAATCAATTCTGCTGCCTGTGCAGATAAGTTGTGTGGTAAAGGTTTCGCTTCTATAAACTCAGTATCAGAAACTACTGCATATCCTACTAGGTTCTGTCCTGCATGACCCCTTTTGCACGAGCCATCCACTTAGTATGTCATTTCGGCATCATTCAAGGGGACATCCGTGAGATCTTTTCTAGGCAGTGTCTTTTGCTCAATCACCTGCAGGCAGCAGTGTGGTGTGCCATCTGCAGGGGTTGGGAGCAAGGTAGAAGGGTTCAAAGTTGTGCATCATTCAATTGTCATATGAGGTTGGCTCAACAATATAGTCATACAGGAAAGATACCTAGCAGGGGAAAGATATGCTACCTTCTCTTACAGTAAAATAATTGCGACTGCATGAGTCACTCTCAATGTGAGAGGGTGGAATAAAACTACTGAGGCCAAAGCCTGTACTGCCATTGTAGCTGCAACTACCGCTTGTACACAGTGAGGTAAAGACTGTGCCACTGGGTCTAGTTGTGATGAATAGTAAGCAATAGGGTGTTGCTTGTCCCCATGCTGCTGTGTTAACACTGATGTCATATAACCTTGCTTACAATCTACAGTTTGGAAAAAATGTTTATGATAGTTTGGTAATCCCAGAACTAATGAGGATGCTATTAACTGTTTCAGGGTACAGAAAGCAGATTCTGCTTCTGGTGTCCATTGTAACAAGTCCTGTGCTGCCATAGGCTCTTTATATATCAGGTCAGTCAGTGGTGCAGATTTCATGGCATAGTTTGGAATCCAGCTCCGGCAAAAAATTAGTTGTACCCAGGAAGGACATCATTTCCTTCTTGGTAGTGGGTTTTGGTACTTGTAAAATTGCTACTTTTCTGTCCTCGTCTAATGTTCTACCCTCTTTGGATATTACATATCCTAGGTATTTGACTTGTTTTTCCCAAAGCTGCAGTTTATTTTTGTTTACCTTATGTCCTTCAGTGGCTAAAAATCGTAATAGTGCTATGGTATCTTCTTTGCAATCTTGCTGGGTGGGGGCCACCAGCAGGATATCATCAACATAAAGTAAAATCTGACTGCCTCTTGGTGGGGTAAATCCCATCAAGTTGCTTGCCATTTCTTGTGAGAATATTGTCGGACTTTCACAATATCCATGTGGTAGTCACATATATGTATACCTTTTCCCCTGAAATGTGAATGCAAACCAATACTGGCTGTCAGGGTGTATCAGTATCAAAAAGAATGCATTGCTGATGTCTACCACAGAAAAATATTTCTGTTGAGGTTTTAAATCATTCAATAGGGTGTGTGGGTCTGGCACCGTAGGTGCCCTTGGAATTACTGCGTCATTTACAGCTTGTAAATCTTGGACCATACGCCATTCTCCATTTGCTTTCTTAACAGGAAATAAGGGTGTGTTACACGGTGAATTGGGAGATTCCACCAGTACCCCTTCCTTAAGTAAAACTGCTATAATAGGTTTGATTCCTGCCTCTGCATCTTTTCTTAAGGGATACTGTCTTTTCTGTGGTCTAAATGCTGACTTTGGTGTGATAGTAACTGGTCCCACTGTACGAATAAGTCCTACATCTGACTTTCCTGTTGACCAGAGAGTTTCTGGTATATTCTGTAAGGCATTCTCTTCCTCCTTTAATAGGAGTGCTAATCAGCTGTCCTTGTTAGACTGCAAGTGCACGGCTGGGTGGGTCTGAGTTATCCAATTCAGCCTCTGTATTTGTATTCCTTGTTCTAACAGTTCTAATTCTGTCTGCCTTTCCCATCTCGTAACTTTTTCTCCTTAGTATGCCCATTCTATGTTTCTGTCCTTGGTTACGCTAGCATGTGGTAATCGATTGGGAGGGTGGCCTAATGGTTAATGTGTTTGCCTTAAAAACACAAGGTACAGGGTTTGAGTCTGACAAGGGATAATTGGGCTAGGCTTAAAATGGCTCACAAGGGCAGTTAGCCTAGTACTAACCTATGAAGTTCAAGAACTCCTGGGGCAATGAACAGCTGGCTACACTGTTCCTATCCATGTCCCAGTACAGATTATGTAATATCAATCTGTTTGCACGATTTTTAAACAATTCTTGCTCATATTCTTTATCAGGTCCTGGTGTGTTACAGTAATACAGAGTACAGTGAAACAGGTGCTGTTTGTCAATGTCAAGGGAGGGAAACTTACTGATGGCTATATTCATTAACTCTTCGGTCACAGTCCCTGGACCAGTCATAACCAAGTCCTGACTGTACCAATAAAACACTTTACCCTCCGATTGCACTGCAAAGGTATCAATTTGTCGCTGTGCTTCCATAACCTGCATGGTCGGAACTACTGCTATACCAGATAGCTGAATAAGGTCTCTGCCCAAGAGGTTTAATGGGCATTTTGCAGAAACAACAATTTTGCTTTTCTGGGTCAATCCTGAAACAGGATCAGTTATTGCAATGCCACGGGAGAGAGGCTCCCAGTACAGCTGTCCATTAGCTGCTTTTACTAGTATATAATCAGGTGACTCTGAATTTTCTGGCAGTTTGGAGGGATGTATCAGGGTTTGTGATGCCCCTGAGTCACACAAAAATTTAACCTCCCTCCCTCCCTTCTACCAAGAGTGTAAGTTCTGGTTTTGTGTCTGCTAAATAGAGCTCTAAGCTCAATAAAGCTAAATCCAATATTTCATTTTCTTCACTATCCGTAACTTCCTGCACTTCCTCTATTTCTTCTCACATCCTCTACTCCCTCTATCACATTCTCATTTGTCCTTTCTTCGCTATCCCCTTCTAGTGATTCCTGACTATCATATAGTCAGTCCTCACCCTCCTTATCTTCCGTGGTTGCCTTCTTGTTTTTCTTGCAATCCCTTGCCAAGTGTCCCTTTTTACCGCATTTAAAGCATTCTCCCCTTTTCTTTCTCCCTTTAAAGTCCTCTGATCACTGATCAGATTGTTTGTTTCCCTGGGCATTTTTTTTTTGCCCTTTTTCCCGGACTGAACTACATAAACTTCTGCTCCATCTTCTACAGAAAATACTTGGGCTTTCTTTTTCTTTTTGCTATTAAAATGCCTTTCGGCATGCCTAGCATATTCAAGTAATGACTGTAACCTGCTTGTACGATGATCTACCATGTGTTTTGTAATAAAACTGCTTATGGGTGCAATACTGCCTTTCAAAAATGCATTCTTTAACTGCTGTTCATATGGGGAATCTTGTGTCTGATCTTCAGGAACCTGCATTCCACAGTGGTTATTAAAACATTCTAATAGTCTGGCATAATATCTGTCAACAGTTTCACCTTCTTGTTGGATGCATTGATTAATGCAAGTCCAGTCTGCCCTAGGCTTCCATTTCTCAGAGATGCAGTCTGTAAGACCTTTTACTCTGTTGTCTAGCTCTGCACTGCTATGTGGGAGGGGTCTGTGTGCAGTGTCACGGGGATTCCAGTTGCCACTAATCATGTACCAATCTGGTCCCACAATTTGTCTAACTACTTTTTCCACCTCTTATCCATTTAAATTATAACTTAGCCTCATTCCTTGTAAATCTTCTGAGAACTTTCTAAAATTAACTTTTGGATGGGGAATTCTCTCAGTGGCTTTCCGTATATCTTCCGGAGTCCGGGGTCTATACACTAGAATAGTTGGGTCCTGGCCTTCCTGCCCTGCCTGAGGATTAGGTACTTCGATGAGTGGACATATTTCTTCTTCACCCATAGACCACCACTTAGGATGAGAATACTATACCCATTAGTTTGCTGTGCCTCTGTCCAGCAGTGATACAGAGATGATTCCCGGGGTAAACCTACGATCTCCCATCCACTCGTCAAGATTTCTCTTGAACAGAGTCAGTGAGAGGCTCTGCCTCACATGGACTGGGATTCTGTTCCATAGTGTAGGGAGTCTCTGGGTGATGAATCTGTCCCTCCAGCACGTCTTATTTATATCCGTGTTGAGGTTTAAGTCTCTTGCTCTCGTGGTTCTGGTGGATTTGGATTTTTTGAGGTGGAGCATGTCCATTAATTCCGGGTTGGACATGGCCTTGTATGTCAGGCACAGATCACCTCTGAGCAGATGGTATGCGACTGAATAGAGCTGGAGTTTCTTCAGTCCGGCATCGTATGACATATGTTTGAGCCCCTTTATCCTTTTGGTGAGGAACTTTTGGGGTCTTTCCAACTGCTGCAGGTGTCGGGTAAGGTACATTCCGAATGGGGCGTTGTACTCAATCATTGGTCTGATAAGTGAAGAGTACAGGGGTACAATGACCTCTCCTGATCTGGATGTGAATCCCTTCATGATCAGGTGGGCAATGTAGAAGGTCTTCCTAACCACTTTGGCAATGTGAGTGTCAAAAGAGAGGTTACTGTCAACTTGGGTCCCCAGGACCCTGATAACTTCTTCCGTGCTTAATGGATTACCACCTATGTGGTAATTAGGGGTTACCTTGTTTTTCCCAAAGGGTATGACTATACATTTTTTGGCATTTAGCTTAAGGCCATGGCTCTGGCACCAGTTATCCATTTCTATGAGACCTTTCTGGAGGATGTCTGTGTCTGATGGAGTGTCAATTATGGTGCCCAGTTTGCAGTCATCTGCAAATTTTGTCAGCCACAATCCCCCTATGTTTGCCTGCACTTCAGAAAAATAAATGCCGAACAAGAGGGGCCCAGGACTGAGCCCTGTGGGACACGCCGTGACCAGCTTAGAGTCTGACATGGCACCAGCAACTCTAACCCTGTGTGTTCTGTCCTTGAGCCAGTTTGCAACCCATCTTGTGACATATGGGTTTACATCTAAGCTGGTGAGCTTTTCTATGATGCCCGAGTGGGGTATTGTGTCAAACGCTTTTGCTAGGTCAAGATAGGCTGTGTGAACTGCCTTACCCTCATCAATGGCCTTAGTGACTGTTTCGAAAAAGTCGACCAAGTTCAAGAGGCAGGATCTGCCCTTGACAAAGCCAAATTGGGTAGGATCCAGTGTCTGTTGGTCCCCAATGTCTTTATTTATGAGTTCCATTATGATCCTCTCCATAGCTTTGCAGACAAGGCTCGTCAAGCTTATGGGGCGGTAATTTCCAGGGTCCGTAGAAACACCGCCTTTGTGGAGTGGGACCACAGTTGCCGTACGCCATTCTTTGGGTACATATCCTGTAGTAAGGCTAAGATTAAACAGCAGCCTTATGTGTGGGTTTAGTTCCTCATTGAGTTCATGTAGCACACAGCTGGGGACACCGTCCGGTCCCATTGATGCTGCGTTTTTTGCTTTAGAGAGAGCAGCTCTCACCTGGGCATCTGAGATGTTTGGGAGGCTAGACTCTGGTGGGATAGATATTTCTCCTTTTGGGGAGGGAGGGAGAAATTTGCACTGAACCTGTCTGCCAGTATGTTGGCAATGTCTGTGGGTTCAGTGATTTTTATCATTTTGGACTAATTCTGAGCATATCTGGGAGTTTCCACCCAGGTTTCTAACATAGCTAAAGAAGGCTTTATGATTGTCTTTTGTGTCATTAGCGATTTTTCTCTCAAAGTTGGCCTTGGATGATTTTATGAGTGATCGTAGTTTTTGCTAGTATTGATCAGAGATGCCTTCCCATTTAGGGATTTTGCTCTGTCATGTAGTAGCTTTCTCCTCTTGTTGTAGAGTTTGTTTATGGCTGGAGTCCACCAGACCCGGCGCCTACCTTTGGTGGAAAGGGTCTTGATTTTATTAGGGATTGCTTGATCCATACATTCCTGGAGGTGCTCGTAGAAGGCATTTGTAAGGGTTTCAGCAGCGTGGGTTGTGGTTTCCACTGGCTCAGGGGCCTTGAAGGATACCACTCCAGTCTTAAGAAGTGTGAAGTTTGCTTTTGAGAAGTTCTTCACTGTGGTCTTTTGCTGGGGGTGGGGCAGGATGTGGATCTCCAGTGAGATTAATTTATGGTCTGATCTCACCAATGAGGGATATACTTCCGGTGTGGAGCATTTTGTCCCCATGTTTGTGATGATCAGGTCTAGTATATTTTCTCCTCTTGTGGGAATGGTGACTAGTTGTTCCATAGCATTTGAGTTTATGAACTCAAGGAACCTTTGGGCTAGTGTGTTGGGGCTTGAGTAATGTTCCCAGTCTATGTTTGGGTAGTTGAAGTCACCCAATATGATGGTGTTTGGAGAGACATTCATACTCTCCAGTGTCTTCAGGAAGGCTGTGTGGGTTTCCTGGGTTTGAGAAGGTGGTCTGTAGCATGTTACAAACTATAGGGCAGTTTTACCTATGGTTAATTGCACCTGGATGGTCTCCGATGCTTCGTGCGTTGCCACTAACCTGGAGGTGTGGGTATCCTTGATGAATATGGATACTCCCCCTCCTTTTGTGGTTCGGTCTGGATTTTGGGGCCGGAATGCATGATATGAGGTATAACCTGATAGTGCTGGGGTGCTCTCAGGAGCCTTGAACCAGGTTTCAGTCACAGCACAGACATCGATGTTCTCCATACTGAGGAGGGCTTCGAGGGCATGCATCTTGAGGTTTAGACTTCTGGCATTGAGCAGTATTACCCTTAGTTTTTTCTCCATTTTTGTTTTCTAGGGCGGTAGGTTTATCATTTGAGCCTTGCCTAAAAAAGGCACTATACTGTTCTACAAAATGTTGCTTTCTATAGTTGACGTAATTAAACACAACTTTCTGTATTGTTCTACAGCAGATTTTACTCAGAATTTCTGCTGACATGACTGGATTTATGAAAAACATTTGAGGAAAAACAACCTGACCTTGAGGGCTTTAGCCCGCTATAAGCTTCTATTGTGTAGTTCTAATACATGTGTTACATTTCAAGGTACTTTTCTAGCTTAGACACAAGTAAACGCTGATTGCAGTTCATATTTTCAAGCAGTCTTTGTTCTTATTATCAATAGCTTCTGCAGCTGTGTTTTTTCTCACAGTATAAGTGGAACTCCTTGTCTAAATCTCATAACATTAATACAAGTGATACATCTATTTATTATTTTCCTGACACAAGCAGAAATGATCTGCTTCCCTGTAAATTTCTAGAGTATAAGCAAAGATTATAACTGCACATATTTCATAACAATACAAGATTGGAAAGCTTCTGCAGTTTGTACAGATTTATGCAGTGTGAGATAGAATAAATGTGTTAACCCTTTTCAAACCT